>NC_090732.1:106844333-106874333 GCF_036898095.1 Palaemon carinicauda
GTAAGCAGCTCTTCTAGGAGTAGGACACTCTGAAATCAAACCATCGCTCTCTAGTCATGGGTAGTGCCACAGTCTCTGTACCATGGTCTTCCACGGTCTTCGGGTAGAGTTCTCTTGATTGAGGGTACACTCAGGCACGCTATTCTATCGTCTCTTCTTTTTTTTTTTTCTTTTTTTTTTTAAGTTTTTATAGTTTATATAGGAAAGATTTATTTAAATGTCATTGTTCTGAAAATATTTTTATTTAAATGTTTAATACTTCTCTTGTAGTTTATTTATTTGATTCGTTCCTTACCTCAATGTGTTATTTTTATTTTTCCCTGTTGGATCCCTCAGGCTTCTAGTATTACCTTTTTTCCAACTAGGATTGTAGCTAAACTAGTAATAATAATAATAATAATAATAATAATAATAATAATAATAATAATGATGATGATAATAATATGTTCGTTTTTTTATATTTAAAATTGTGTAATTCTGTCCGTGGGCACCTTTTTCCTTGGAGTGTGTACTGTATTCCTTTCCGAATTGGAAAGGCAATGCGAAAGAAAATTGCGGTTCAAGTAATCTTGGAAAAAGGAAATTGAAGAGAGAGGTCATGGCTTAACTTCGAGGTGTATGCGCGAGTTTGCTTGAAAAAGAAGTTGGGGGGAGAAATCCATTACCTGCGCTGTAAAGGGAGAAAGGAAAAAATAGTACCTCTGACATTTGGGACGAAATTGATTGATCCCTGCTAATATTTTTTTTTTTTTTTTTTTTTTTTTTTTTTTTTTTTTTTTTTTTTTTTTTTTTTTATGGATATTATTTGTATTTATTCATAATATAAACAAATTTTACTTGAAATATGTAGTGTTTGATAAAATGATGTGAAATATTTTCTTGGAGCCTAGATTTACTAAGTATGTTATGTATGTTATTGGTCATTTGAGGTTTTAATAACTCCGTTTCTTTAGATCTAATTTTTTTCCAGGGTTACTTAAGGCGCAAGATTTTTCATTCAACAGAATCAACCAATTCTTGGTCTTTAAATACAATCGGTAATTTTGATAATTTGGGGTATGGTAGTGTGAAGAAACATTTTTCATGAATATTTGGTTTAATATCTTATTTTTTATTATTTTATGTTAATGATTTGAAAAATGTTGGTGAACTTGGTTTTTAAAAAATTATGCTAAAAGAAATTAAAGCTTCAATTAAATTACACATGTTTATGCAAATTAAGTGGGGGGAAAGGCCATTTAATTAATGCAGTAATGGAAAATTTTATTAAAAGTATTAATTGCGACACTCATAATCACATTTTAATTTTGATGCGTATCATGATTATTATTTTTATATTCTAATCTTGCTAATATACCTAATGTTGATTACCTCCTCATATGCATAGCTCTTTTAAATACAGCACAACTGCTCCTTCCTTGCAAAGCATATTACACAAGAACAGAGTCCATTTGATAATGCTTTCGGGTTTACGAGATACATAAATATAGTCTTGTGATTGGTGGAGGTAAATGGAGTTTTCTGGAAGCTCTTATACTTCCTTTATGGCTTTCTGTCTATCCCTGAATGCAATGGTGAAGCGTAAAGGACAAATTCATAGATATTAATTTTACTCAGAGAAATAAACCTTTATAATATATATATATATATATATATATATATATATATATATATATATATATATATATATATATATATATATATATATAGTGTGAGTGTGTGAGAGAGAGAGAGAGAGAGAGAGAGAGAGAGAGAGAGAGAGAGAGAGAGAGAGAGAGAGAGAGAGAGAGAGAGAGAACGACATTAAAGCTTCTTCCTAGAATAAGTCCGTTTACAAAGGAATGTTTATCAAGAAAATAAAAGTGAGTCTCAAAGAGAGAATTCTGTATTTTACTTTTGAACTTTTTCCTTAAAAGGAAAAAGGTCTGAGGGGAGGAAGGAGAGGTCGGAATTAACGTCGAATCAGTTCCAGGTCTTTTTTTTTTTTTTTTATTTTGTTAGACATGAGAATATCTTTAAGAGTATTCAAACGGAAAAGAAGTAATGTTCTGTCGGACAGAAATAGAGGAAGAAAAAGAAGGGGTAAAAAAGACACGCTGTAAGGTGAACGGTTTACTGAATAGATAATTATTGTGGATACACAACTGCTAAATAATGAATAACCTAACTGCTGCTCAATAATGGCTATTTGTGTATATTTGAATACACTTTTACTGTTATTATATTCAGTATGTAGATTGATAAGCTTGAAATTCAATTTATTTTCAGTTGGTTGTATTTTTATATAAATGATTAATGTCTGTGTGTACTATTTAAACTTATTTTGCTCTGAATGTGCATTTTATCAAGACGAATTCGAATTAGACAATTTTTCTAGAAATAATCTCCAAATACCTGAATTCTGGTCCACAGTTTCGTATAAGAAGGTTC
Source organism: Palaemon carinicauda (assembly GCF_036898095.1). Taxonomy (NCBI): domain Eukaryota; kingdom Metazoa; phylum Arthropoda; class Malacostraca; order Decapoda; family Palaemonidae; genus Palaemon; species Palaemon carinicauda. The sequence continues at coordinate 106,846,764 of NC_090732.1, forward strand.
TGTACTGAAAATATATGTCCAGTCTGCTCTGCTACACCTTTCCATATTAGAGAAAGCAAGAGATATGAAATTTATTTCAATGATATCAATATAGAACTTATCAAAACTCTTCATTTATCACAGTATTAGCCCTATTTAACTTCAATCGACAAACTGTTTACTTACCCCAGTATCCATATTTAACTTAAGCTGATAACTGTTTACAAACTCTATTAGCCATGTTTAACTTCACGCTGCTTAGTATTAACCATTTGTAGGATATCTTAGGCGTTTATTTGATGTAAATTGGCATCATATTAGACTAGATATGTTTTTCTAAGAACTCAATTTTTTATATATTTATCAGCATATAATAATGTAATTTCGAGATAATATAGTACAGTACCTACCCAGCCCATAGTTAAATAAGGTATCATTAAAAAAAAAAAAAAAAAAAAAAAATCGAAGTATGGGATTACAAGAAATATCATTTTATTCTTTAGTAAGCTTTGTGAGACAATAACTACATATTTTTTTCCTGCCATTATCAGACATCGGGGAAAGAATGCGTAAGAATACCATGCCATATTAACAAAATATTTATCTTTGTAAATTTTGCTCCATCTCTATATCAAGTTCAATTTCTAAACCGATAATCTGTTACCAAGAAAATTAGAAACGTATAGTTATATCAGGGAATCAGAAAAAAAGTATTCACTCAGTTCAGAGGGGCATATGATTCTAACATTCTCTATTCAATCTTCATTTGCATTGTCAAAAAATAAATGTGAGATTTCTCACTGGTGAACACAATATTGTTTTAACACAATTCGAACATAAGCCTAAATAAACTATTTTGACAATAACCTTTGGAAATGCTGTCCAAGTCATATGAAAATTGAAACATATAAAAGCATATTTTATTTCCGTCAGCTTGGTCATGACATTTTTATGAAAATCAGTTTTATTTCCAAGAGGAGAATTTAGAAGCTGTCATGCTCTTGTGTCACTTGCAAAGATTTTGAGCTGAGAAATTGAAATTTATTTGACTTTGGAAGAATGGAAGATGAATCAGTATTGAACATCAACGATAATGAGCGCGAGAGTTGAGCAGTGACGTCATCCATTCTTTGCTTTTGAGCATAGAAAAAAGGAAAGAAAGGTGAAAGTAAAATATTACCTGGTTGTGATGCATTTGAAATTTAAATTATTACTTTTCTCGAATAACCCGTTACTTATCTTTGTGTCAGATACATGTCTAAACATGATTCCACTGTTTCCAGTAATAAGAGGTCTTGGTAATAACTAATTTTTCAGCGCTCATATATATATATATATATATATATATATATATATATATATATATATATATATATATATATATATATATATATATATATATATATATATTTGTAAACACAATTAGCCCAAAATTGAGGAAACACTAAAGAAAGGAGGAAGCATCAATATGATAAAAAGAAGACTTGGAATAGGATGCCAAACAAATGTTTGCTTTAAAGGGGGAATATGGAAATATTATGAACAATAAAGATAGAGTAATAAAAATTGCAGAGGAATTCTATACAATGCGTCACAATGGTTATATAAGAAATAACTTTGTCAATAGAAATAATGAAACACCTGTGCTAGTACCAAACGTAACAGTAGATGTAAAGAAGGGATTAAAGGGAAATGAAAAGAGGCAAAGCAGTTGGAGAGGATGGCCTAACAATTGATTTGATAACGGATGGAGGAGTTTTCATAGTGGTAAAACTGGCTGAACTGTGCACAAAATGTCTAGAGTACTCTATACCTACAGCCTGAAAATATTTTATCATTATACTCATTCACAAAAAGGGAGACACAAAAGACCTTAAAATTACCACTCTATAAGTTTACTCTCCGTAATATATTAAATATATACAAAGATCTTATTATGAGGAATAGAAAGACAGCTATACTTTAATCAAACAAGAAAGCAGGCAGGGTTTAGAAGTGTGTTTTCAACAACTGACCATATCCATGTAATTAGCCAGCTAATGAAAAAATCAACAGCGTATGAGAAACCATTACAAATGGCATTTATATACTATGAGAAAGCTTTTGATTCTATCAAACAGCAGTAATAAAAGCCCTTCAAAAACAAGGAATAAGTGAACCTTATGTTAAAACAATTGAAGATATTTATATAGGAAGTACACCAATCCTAAAACTACATAAATATAGAACGAAATTCCAATTAATAAATTAGTTAGAAAGGGAGACCCTATCTCTCCTAAATTAGTCACTTTATGCCGAGAAGTTCTTAAAAATTTTAAATGGGAAAATAAAGAAATTAATATTAATGGGGAATACCTTAACAACTTAAGATTTGCAGATGAAATAGTATTTAGTGAATCATAGTTGGAATTACAAGATATAGTAGATTTGAATAGAGCAAGCAGAAATGTAGGACTAAAAATGAATATAAGTAAAATTATGATAATGTTCAATGAAAAGGCAGAGATACAACAAATAAGAGTTTTGAACGAACCTTCAGAGATTGTTAATGAATATGCGTTCTTATGACAGACAGTACAGTAAGTGTTTCCCCAAGACAAAAGACCGACATCAAGAGAAGGATAATTATTCGATGGGGAGCTTTTAGAAAACAAAATTAGATAATAAAACGTAAAATTCTCGTTTCTAAAACAAACAAAAAATGTATTTGTTGAGTTTTAACTTATGCATCAGAAACTGGGATCCTTGCAACATAAGCTAGTTACTATGGAAAGAATGATGATGGGAATAATACCAAGCGACAGAAAAAGAGCACCATTGATACAACATGTAAGAAGAAGAAATGGACATGGTCAGGGCATATAATGAGAATGACAGATAATAGATGTACATTAAGAATAATAGAATGGGTCAATAGTGGTTGCAAAAGAAGCAGGGGAACGAAGAGAAAACGATGGATTGACGAACTAAGAAATTTTGCGGGTGTGGACTGGCATAGAAAGACCATAAACAGATATAAAATGGAAGGAAATGCCCGAGGCCTCTGTTCTGCAGTGGTCTATTATTGGCTAATGATGAAGATGTTATATATACAACAAAAGCAGTCTTTTCTTATCCACTGCAGGTCGAAGCCCTGAAAAATGTCCATTTATGTATAAGATTTGCCCAATTTTCATTACCACTCCGGCCAATGCGGATTAGTGATTGCTCTAAGTTTTATCTGATCACTCACAACAAACCAACTTAGTATGGCTGGCCCCGACTAGTACAGCTTTGCTATTCATGGCGATGCGCAAACTCTCTCCATCCTGTTAAGGTATCCTAACTCAGAAAGGGATATATATATATATATATATATATATATATATATATATATATATATATATATATATATATATATATATATATATATATATGTGTGTGTGTGTGTGTGTGTGTGTGTGTGTGTGTGTGTGTGTGTGTGTACTGCTTATATGTTCTTATGTGTCTGTAGGGGTGTATTTACGCACGAATCAATAAATGTGCGCTATCAATTAATCTATATATACACAAGTAGCACAGGAAACTTACAAGAGATTTTCAGAAATTCCTCCATTTGATGATTAAGATAAAAAAAGATATCGAAGAGATTATTTTGAAAGCGGTAAACAAAATCTTGGCTGAATATTTAGAAAGAAAAAATAACAGAAATATCTTGAAGAATCACGCAAACAAGACCAATTGAAGAAGACAGTTTTATATTACGACTTAATGGAAAGTGCTGTGAATAGATTACGAACATGATTAATTTATTCGTTTGGGAATCAACTGCTACAAAGAGAAATAAATTTTTGATTTTTTGGGATAGTCCCATAGTTACTTAGGACCTTAAGATGATAAAAGATGGAAGGGTTTGAGGAGATTTAAGAACATTGCGTAACGCACCCCGGAGATTAAGGTTGATTATCTCTATAGGTAGAAATGAAATCTATCTTAAAACTTGATGGTTTATAATAAAGGATTCAAGGTATTTGAATTTACATTAGACGGTGACAGGTTTGTTGTAAATATATATAAATTCCGAATAATGTATTTATTCGAGAATGTTCAAGCAATATTAATTTTTCTTTTTGTGAGTAAACGAACTATTCTTTTACGACTTACTGGTGAAAAATCTATTTTTTTTTCCAACTTGCCACGAAAGTCGTCTGATTTTCATCCATTTGAAATATGGACAATGGATGTACTGAATGTCAAGAATCAAAACGACAACTTAATGAAAATACAATAAAGCAGATGTTACATGTATGGATACATGGTGCTATGGTAATGAGGCTCAAATTCGAGTTTGGATCATTTTGGTAATATATATATATATATATATATATATATATATATATATATATATATATATATATATATATATATATATATATATATATATATATATATATATATATATATATATATATATATATATATATATATATATATATATATATATATACTCATATATATATATATATATATATATATATATATATATATATATATATATATATATATATATATATATATATATATATATATTTATACACTCATATATATATATATATATATATATATATATATATATATATATATTTATACACTCATATATATATATATATATATATATATATATATATATATATATATATATATATATATATATATATATATATATACATACATGTATATATATATGCACACACACACACACACACACACACACACATATATATATATATATATATATATATATATATATATATATATATATATATATATATATATATATATATATATATATATATAGGAATCCAAAGGAATATGCAACTCACAGCAACAATTCTTCTTTCATTTTATTGTATACGTAGACAAAACCTTCAACCCAGTTATGTTACAGAGTATGCTCAGCGTATATCTAAGCCTACGTTGTACAGTAGCCATAGAATAAGCCTACTCAAAGTCCCGCAAATTTCAGGTCTGTCATCTAATTTACATTTCTAAAGAGAGTATTAAACGGTGAATGGGTATTTCCTCCGGTTAACAGGTCCGTGAAGGCAGTTCCGTTCATGCATATCTATTTGGCCGTTCGTCCTCATTTGCTGTCTCGTTAACGGTTGTTATTGGTAACCAGTGCTGTGAAAGATAAAAGACACTTGGCGGAGAACATACAGTGCTACACACAACCCCCCTACAGTTTTTACGATGCCCTCATCGTACACACACTACACACTTTCATCCTCTCACACTACGCTACCATTACCTATTTCCGACAAAGAAAGACAAATTTACAACTCTGATCGCTGCCTGTTTCGTATCCTCTCTGATCTTCTCAGTACTGGTGCGTTAATTGTTACTCCCTGTTCTTGTTCAACCTCTTTATCAACACTTTCTTTAGGTTCACTATTACCATGGTTGCTGAAATCAAACCCGAACCTGGTTAAAACTTCTTCCATATCAGGCATTTCTAAGCTACTGTCATCCCTATCAGCGGTTTCGAAATTATCATTATTTTCCGTATCTAAGTCATCAATATTTTCTCCCCCCTCATTCCTTTCGATCCCAGCGAACGGTTTAATATTCCTCCGATGGATAACCTTAGCATCACTTCCTTCAGGCCTAATTCTATACAAACCACAGTCCCTGTTAAGTACCTCTTCAATTACCCACTTTCTTTTACCGAATTTGTCTCCTAGTTTCGCTCTTCCAATTATTTTATTTTCTCGTAATAAAACCTTTTGTCCTACCTCCAAATCACTTTCTCTAGACTTTGCTAACATTGGCTTTGCTTTTGATACCCAGTTCTTTTGTGTGTTCCTTCTAACCAAATCCCAAACTTCTTTTTGCATTTTGCATTGCTGACCTAACCAGTCTCCGTCTTGAAATTTGTAAATGTCTTCCAGATACTCCCAGCTCTCGATTGAAATACAAGGTTCCCTCCCGAATAACAAGAAATACGGAGAAAACTCTGTCACAGAGTGAGGTGTTATATTATACGCAAATACTAAACTCTGCAAATACAATGGCCATTTGTTCCTCTTCTCCTCCTCCAAACTTCTAAGTACAGAGTTCTATTCATTCTTTCCACTTGACCATTTCCTTCAGGGTGATATGGAGAAGTGCGTGATTTCTTTACATTGAACCTCTTACAGATTTCCTTAATTAGAGCGCTTTCGAAATTTCTCCCTTGGTCATTATGAAGCTGCTGAGGAATTCCATATTTATAAAAGAGCTCTTCGACCAATATTTTAGCCACTGTTGTCGCTTTCTGATCCTTCGTTGGATATGCCCATACGTATTTGCTAAACAGGTCACTTAAAACTAAAATATGCTCCTTTCCAGAGGTTGATCTTTCCACGGAACAAAAATCTATCGCCACAATTTCCATGGGCTGAGAAGTTTCCACATGAACAGGAATGGTATTTCTATACGGAATTTCATCTTTTGCCCTTAAACAAGTATCACAATTTCTAATGAAATCCGTTACAAATCCCCTCATGTTGGGCCAATAAACCCTAGAGTTCAGTAATTTATAAGTTCTATCAATACCCTGATGTCCTAGTTTATCATGAGTTTCGACTAAACACTTACTTCTTAAAAGAACAGGAACGGCTAATCTATAAATTATGTTATCTAATTGATCCACATGAGTCTTATAAAGAATATCATTTCTTATCACAAGACCTTCTTTATCCCTTTTCCACGTAACTAATTCAGGTTTAAAATTAATGTTTTCTAACTCAATATTTTCTCCTAGCCATTTCCTTACAATCTTTAAAACTGGACAAGCTTTCTGTTTATTAACAACGTCCTCCCACTCTAAAATCTGATGTCTACTTATGGCACAAACAAAATTTGTGTCCTCATGAGGAGCTACCCATACTTCTTCGTCTTCATTCATCACCATCTCTCTAGGCTTGCGTGAAAGAATGTCGGCTTTAACATTTTGTTTTCCTGGTCTGAATTTAAGTTCAATGTCAAATACCGACAAATCTGCCACCCATTTTTGTTCTGTGTGATCAAGTTATGCTGTGCTGAGATTGCTCAAAGGGGCATTGTCAGTATACACTATGCACTTTGTGCCAATAAGATAATTTTTAAATTTTTCAGTAACAGCCCACTTCAAAGCACACAATTCTAGTTTCCTCGAACTATAGTTCTTCATGTTTCTTTCGTGTGGTTTCAGTGACCTACTTGCATAAGCTACAGGATGCAGCTTATCCTCCTTATATTGGGACAAAACAGCACCAAGTCCATCGTAACTAGCGTCTATTTCTAACGTACACGCTTTCCCAAACTCTATCCCTTTCAGTACTGGGGCAGCTATCAATTTTTCTATCAATGTCTGGAAGGCCATTTCTGCATCTTCTGTCCATTTATCCTTAATACTTTGACTGGATTTCTTCTTTTTCTCCTTTCAATAACTCATTGAGTGGCTTGGCAATTATGGCAAAATTTTTAATAAATCTCCTATAAAATGTTACAAATCCCAGGAAAGCTCGCACTTCCTTTATAGTTTCTGGCCTCTTCCAGTTCTTCACTGCTTCAATCTTACTTAGATCAGGTCCTATTCCTTGATTACTAATGCTAAATCCTAGGTAACTTACACATGTCTGCAACAAATGACATTTCTTTGGCTTTAATTTCATCCCATAAGACTTTATGCGCTCTAGCAATGCCTCCAATCTTAATAAGTGGTCGTCAATGGTCTTCGAAAATAATATCATATCATCCAAATAAATGACTAGAAATTCAAAAAACATATCCCCCAAAATATTCTCCATGCATCGTTGAAAGGTTGCTGGGCTGTTTGTCAGACCCATTGGACACCTGCGATACTGAAAGTGTCCCCATGGTACAGAAAATGCAGTTTTCTCTCTATCTTCTTTCCTTAACAAAACTTGATGATAGCCCTGCGCAAGGTCAAAAGTCGAAAAATATTTGGCCCCTTCCAATGAATCCAGACACTCCCCTACTCTAGGAAGAGGAAATGCATCCTTAAAAGTTTTTTCATTCAATTTCCTATAATCAATGCACAACCTTAGGCCTCCCCCCTTCTTCCTCACAAGGACTATAGGTGCTGCATAAGGACTTGCACTTTCTTCAATTACACCCCGTTTCTTTAAGTCATCAAGCAACTGTTTGGCCTCAGGGATTAACGTGGGTGCTATTCTTCTATACGGTAATTTGATAGGTTTCCCACAGGACAATCTAATGGAATGTTCCCATCCCTTTTGAAAAATGGCTTCTGGTTTTCCACAGTGAAATCTTTTATACTATCTCCAACCTTTTTAACCCTTAAATTGGTTTTCTTAATTTCATTCACCAAACTTTTCTGGTTCTCTTTAAATGCATTTACTAACTCCCCTACTCTGCTAAAAGCATTCACGTTTTCGCAGTGGTTAAAATCCACCACTTTCTGAATATTTACGACTTCCGACCACAATTTTTCCACGTCCTTTTCCCAATGCTTTTCATCATTATCACCACTTTTATCAACAAAAGTACCTGCTCCTAAATCTAAATTATTGCAACCCCCTCCATTATTGTCATTCCTCACTACGATACTCACTTCTTCATTAATAAGATCCTTATCCCTAACCACACCACGTATTTCTGCTAACAAATCTTGATCACTACCACGTTCCATCATTTCATCATCACCTGCGCCTGTCTCTGTTCCCCTAATATAGTCACAAACGTCACTTTCATCACTTACACTGCCTTGCCCCACTTTATTCCCACTGGCACTGTACATAACTCCAACAAATGTCTTACCTTGCAATTGCACTCCAGTCCAGTAGTAAATATTCCTAGGAACGTGCTGGTAACCCACTGGGTTGAAGGTTGCCGTGGTGAACGCTCTGCTACCAAATATAGCAATCCAAAGGAATATGCAACTCACAGCAACAATTCTTCTTTCATTTTATTGTATACGTAGACAAAACCTTCAACCCAGTTATGTTACAGAGTATGCTCAGCGTATATCTAAGCCTACGTTGTACAGTAGCCATAGAATGAGCCTACTCAAAGTCCCGCAAATTTCAGGTCTGTCATCTAATTTACATTTCTAAAGAGAGTATTGAACAGTGAATGGGTAGTTCCTCCGGTTAACAGGTCCGTGAAGGCAGTTCCGTTCATGCATATCTATTTGGCCGTTCGTCCTCATTTGCTGTCTCGTTAACGGTTGTTATTGGTAACCAGTGCTGTGAAAGATAAAAGACACTTGGCGGAGAACATACAGTGCCACACACACACACACACACACACACACACATATATATATATATATATATATATATATATATATATATATATATATATATATATATATATATATATATATATATATATATATATATATATATATATATATATATATATATATACATGTATATGTATGCACACACACACACACACACACACATATATATATATATATATATATATATATATATATATATATATATATATATATATATATATATATATATACATACATGTATATATATGCACACACATACACACACACATATATATATATATACATATATATGTATATATATATATATATATATATATATATATATATATATATATATATATATATATATATATATATGTGTGTGTGTGTGTGTGTGTGTGTAGAGAGAGAGAGAGAGAGAGAGAGAGAGAGAGAGAGAGAGAGAGATCTGTTTTCCCTACAAGCAATAATTCCAAAGTAGCACAACACACAAAACTGCTACATTTATTCTTTAGCACCTAAATCCTGCAGTAAAACTTCAACAACATTATTGGCCTCATATTCCTACAAAAAATCTTATCAACATATGTTGAACTCCCATTGCACATTGCATCTTACAACCTTATATCACATTCCCCAATGTGCTACCCGGATACCAAGGGTTTTCCTTTCCAAAACGTATACTACACCACGTTTCCAACACCTAGGGATCTTTCTTTTTTCATAACTCCTCGAGCTTTTGAATTTTACATTCTCTTCACAGAGGTATTGTCCTACCATCTTTCAACATGACAGGAACCATCTCAAAATATTATGATCCATCCTTTCAATTATGCGACACATTTTCACAATTTTCCATTTATCCACATGCCTCGTCTATTCTTATTTGGTCGTGTGTTATAACATTGGAATAGGAAATATATTTCATATTTCGTTTTTCGTGTTGTCGGCCTACTAGCAAAATTATATAATTACATATTATAAATTAAATACTCAAAAAAAGGTAAAGTGAAGGAAGGTAATTTTGAAAATATTAGTGAAAATATCAATAAAAAAATCATATATATATATATATATATATATATATATATATATATATATATATATATATATATATATATATATATATATATATATATATATATATATATTATGTATAGATATAGATATATATATATATATATATATATATATATATATATATATATATATATTATATATATATATATATATATATATATATATATATATATATATATATATATATATATATATATATATATATATATATATGATTTGTTTGTGCATACACGAAGATGTGTATTATATTTGAATTACATGACTAATTTTTTTTTTTATTTCAATCAAGTGTTATCCAATTTCATGACATCAACCTGACCTGACGGTCTGCACCGCACATAGTAATCGAGTCTGTCATCGTAGCTGTCAATAATTTTTACACTACTCAGTCATAAACGTTTTTTTTTCCTCTCTCTCACAAAACTGACCATGGTATTGTACCTCATTTTCAAAGCATCATTTGATTATTTGTTTTCAGTGTTAAAGCAAATTATAAATCCCTAATATTCCCTTGAATACCACAAGCGCATTCTATCATACTGCTTCAATATTTTTATGATAGTTTTTCTACCCTTGATATTACTAGTCGAAAATTAAACACACATACCTTGAGATTTGTCATTTTCAAACATTTTTGTTTCCGGTTAAATGTATCGTGTTAAAATCCTTCCATTTTTACACATTTGCGTCCCTCCCCTTAATATTTATGTGTCACTCCCCGTAATCTTTGTTTCCCCGTTCCATTAATAAATGAGTAAACACTTGTTGACGCGTGCACATGCAACTAAACAAAGGGAATGTCACTCGCTTCCATTCGATGGAATTACATGTAATGTACCCACTCGACAATGACACGAAATCAACAAACTCATCCCACACACGTCATATCGAACGGAGTCCTGTCATGATAGATGCACATACGTACATATCGCCAACACATAGCATCATATACTAGTGAACATCAAAACTAATTAAACATAACTGTGACATGACAGCTTAAATCACACACAAAATGCGCGCTCTCTCTCTCTCTCTCTCTCTCTCTCTCTCTCTCTCTCTCTCTCTCTCTCTCTCTCTCTCTCTCTCTCTCTCATACCTAAATTGACAATTTATTTTTAGACATGAATTTATAACCTCCAACAATAATTAATTTAAATAGACGCAATCTTTTTAAATGGTAAATTGGTCTGTTATAGCTTGTATGTATTGCAGATATCATGATGATCATGATTTGTTTTATATGAATGATTAATGTTCCTCTACTATAGCTGCACGTCATTGTATTTTTTTTTTCTTTTTTTTATTATTGAATAATTTTGTTATCAATCAGTCAGCAGAAGAAAGAATGCTTATCAAAAGCGTTTGTTTTTACTCTAATTTGTAAAATGAAAATTAAGACAAGGTTATCATTACCTCCGCCACGGAGGTATCCCGATCGAGTAAGTTTATTTATTTGTCTGAGTGTCTCTGGACAGGATACCGTCAACACTCCTTGGCGGATTTTGATGAAATTTTCACCGAAGATTGAAGTTGACCTGGATCTGGATTTGCATTTTTCGTGTCTCTGTGGAAAGGATTACGTCAAAACTTCTCGACGGATTTTGACGAATTTATCACCACAGATACATTCGAGGTCATGGATGACTCCATTAGATTTTGGAGATGATCCGGATCCGGATTCTAGATTCGGATTTACATGCTTAGCCATTTTAAAGATAACGTCAAAATTACACAGCGGAATTTGATGAAATTATATTTTGAAGATGATACGGATCCGGATCCGATTCTAGTTTATTTATTTATTTATTTGTGTATATGTGGACAGGATTACGTCAACACTACTCGTCGGACTTTGACGAAATTTTCGCCACAGATAGATCATAGGTTATGGACTACCCCATTAAATTTTGTAGATGATTCAGATCCGGATCCGGATTATAGTTTATTTATTTATTTGTTGGTCTGTGTGTCTTTGGACAGGCTTACGTCAAAACTACTTGACGAATTTTGACGAAATTTTCACCATAGGTACACCTTAGGTTATGAACGACCCCATTGAGTTTTGGAGACAATCTGGATCTGAATTCTAGATCCAGATTTGCATTTTTTGCCATTTTAAAGATAACATCAAAACTACTCGTAGGATTTTGACAAAATTTTCACCACATGTAGATCTTAGGTCATAGACGACCCCATTCAATTTCTGAGATGATCTGGATTTGGATTTTAAATCTGAATTTGCATTTTTCGACATTTTAGAGATAACGTCAAAACTACTCGATGGATTTTGACGAAAATTTTACCACATGAACTTTCGTCATGGGTGACCACTTTGAATTTTGGAGATGATACAGATCCAGATCCTAGATGTGGAATAACTTTTTTGGGCATTTCAAAGATAACGTCAGAATAAATTGGTGGATTTTGTTTAAATCTCCACCACAAATAGATCTTATGCCATTAACCTTTGATGGAGTTTGGAAATCTCTGCTTACTCTTGTTGCTATTGTTATTACTATTATTTTTAGGGATTAGAACCTCTTCAATACTTGTCTGATTGAAAGTATTAGCGGCCTAAACGTAGTTGAGCTTTTATGAAGACTTTTCTAGAAGTGATGATTTTCTTTTCTCAGATACTACATTTTCATGGTAGGAAGCGGTGGTATATACTTTTAAATATTATTGGAAACGTCCCTGCATGGTGCTAGACTTGGGTTTGAGTCCTGCTCACACTTGATAATTTCCTTAGTGTCTACAACCTCACCATCCTTGTCAGCTAAGGATGGAGGGGTTTGTGGGAGTCATTAACAGCCGTTGCCTCACCCTTCCTTGTCCTAATTTAGGTGGGGAAGGGGCTTGGGTGCTGATCATATGTATACAAGGTCAGTCTGTAGTGCATTGTCCAGCTTTTTATGGTAATGTTACTGTCCCTTGCTTCTGCCATTCTAATGGTCACTCTATTATTTCTTTCTTTTTATGTATTTCAATATTCTTAAGCTGTTTCAGCGAGTATTCAAATTCGCTCAAGATCATGGTATCTTCCTTTACTTTCAAACGTTTCAAACAAAATACTGACTTAATACTCAGGTGACGAGGGAAAGGCTGATTGATGGAGGTGAGACCTACTGAATAGATTAAGCTTGTATGGACGTCAGGAAGGGCATGAATTTTCTGATTGACTGACGGGCTCATGTGCTGTACTCTGATTGGAAGTTGGTCTCATGTGCCACACTCCGATTAGCTGAAGCCCTCGCCTAAGCTTGGTAACAGACCGGCCTGCTATGCAGGAGCATTGTTTGGGTGCCATAGAAGTTGTTGCTGAGGCCCTGATTTTCTTAGCTGCTTACGGGTTGTTCATAACAGTCGCTTGGACTGCTGGTGTAAAGAGAATTTTTTTTTTTTATCATTGACATATGTAATGGTTAATTACTATTTTTGGTTTGCCTTCGAGTTGGTTTTAGTTTTGTGTCTGTAATTTTCATTCCTCTGCAGGTGAAAAGTATAAAACATTTCATGGGTCATATACATGGTGGCTTTTTCTCTTTGTATCAGTTTGGGCTCAAGGATATAGAAGCGTGTTTTTCTCTGTTTGGCGGATTATTTCGATATTCTCTACGGCATCCTTCCACCTTCTGCCTCAGCCATGGAGATTTTGAGGTGTAATGTATAAATGACATGACAATATATTTGTCAAGGTATCCTCAGATGTGGCAAAGTATAAGTAGATAAAACCATAATTTCAAAGAACAGCTTACTCTAGTGGAGTAGTAGTATCTCATAATAATTTTTTTTGTTTTATAGGTTTTTCATGGAGGAGTCCCCTGAAGAAGTGGAGATACTGAAGATGACCTTTATGAAGTGCAGCCATCTGCAATTCCCTATTCAAAGCAGTTAAAAGGGCACCTCCTTGTAACCAGAGTGGTCCTCAGAAACACTGTAACAGTCTCTATGAAGTCTACATATTTAGGAATGGGTCTCAATGAGGACAGTTAGTGCCTTGCTAGATACAACTCCACTACAGTGAAAGCTTTCGTCAGAAAGACAATGCCACACTGCTCCCCTTGGAAGTGTAACCATTAAGAACTTGACCGGATGGCCCAAGCCCTCGGAAATAACTAATACTTCAAAAGCATGCCAACTTCTAGATAAAAGAAAATATGGACATCTGGTATGAAAATCCGAACAAGAGATGTGATATAGAGCAGGCAATGACCCTAAAATTGTAAAAAAGTAATGCATGGCAGATATTTTGAGGAAGGAAAGGCTACCAGAGACATAATAAAGAACAATATGTCCCCTACTGCCCTCAATAAGACAGATAACTTCGCAATTTCTTACAAATATTCCATAACAAAAAACTTTATTATTAGAAACAATGCGACTTCATCGGATCGAGAAGCCCCTTCTAAATCATGGCATTATCGACTGATACCATGATAATACCTTGTCAAAATATACCTCTGTAAATACATTAACATCAAGTCCAGCATTTCTCTAAGAATAGCTCATGCCATATACAAGAAAGGACGATAGAGTTTTACCACCTAAACATCCGTGGTAGAGATAGAAGAACGGAGGAGAGAGGACAGAATACGAAAAAAAAAAATATGCCAGGCACAGAACAGTTACTACATACATTACTTGGAGGGCTCCTTGATGCAAAAAGAAAACACCAACTAATATTGATGAATATACAATTACAAGTCTGTTAGATAAAATCTTGTGTGTTATACCGACATTACCAGTAAGCACTGTGATCAATGAACAAGCAGTTCAGACAATCGGGCATCAACAGCAACTGGGATAGTACACAGACAGAGCTCCAAAATAGCTAACCAGTCAGCTCAGGGACAGAAGAGTTTACCTGGCTCAGATAAATACTCCAGCCAATCAGAGCACTGCACATGAGTTCAAGAGTAAATCATAGCACATTTCAAATATAGCAAGAAAATCTCTCCTCCATCTACCTCAGGATAATCAGACACATTTTGCTTGAAACATAGTGTAATTACCCCCAAAGGATACCGAAGAAAGTTGACGACCTGGACTGAATTTGGAATGCTCTGTGGAATAGCATTTTTATTTTTATGTGCATAAAGAAGATTGACAACAGGCAGTACGTTATTTGAGAAAAGATATCATCCAAAGTTTAGAGAAGATATTCTAAAAGCTATTACTGTACATTCAATCAAACATGTATTAAAGAAGGTCTGCTCTCAAGATATATGATCAACCAAGACACTTCAGAAGATCATTTCTACAACGTTCACCAGAATAAGAGAGAGAACGGATGGAAACTTTTCAACCGCATAGTTACCCTCAAAGAATAGTGAAATAGTATATTGAACAGCAACACAATTATTGACAATGCCATCGACAATACCTAGCAGATAGACGGAAAGATGAAGATGTGATGGACAAAATTAAAGCCTCTGTATCGTCACTAAAAAAAAACTATTAGCAATTAACTAGGGAAGAAATCAAAATCCCTCTATTCCCCAAGAATTCATAAACCTTACGGAATATGAACCAGGCCCCAACGCGGACCACCTACTTCCCCTTTTACACAAGTGCCATTATATATTCCGCCTGGACCCATGGACAAGCAGCTAGAACTAAAGCTGCTGCTATTGGCGGTATAAAACAGCTCATAGAAGAAGGACATCAGCTTACCACTAAAGACATGTAGCCCAACATCTCTGCTAAAGAACTAATGGGGAATAAAAAAAATTGTCACCATACAGATGAAGGAACTTGCAAAAAGTCTATGGGAGAAGTAGATATGTATTTTATTCATGATGAGATTATAAAACTGCTGCTTCCTTGCTAAAGATAACAGACATTAAGATGCAGAAGATCGGATATCCCTCCTCCCTATCATTAGTCAGACATACCACCTGACAAAGCAAGTCTATGCTCTACTTCCCCCATAAAATTCCTTTTATATTAATATTCCTGTAGATAAAATCCTTTCTTTGATAATTGACAGAGTTTACAGGCGCCCAGGTACTCACTCCCTCATAATATTCCTGTAGATATTGGACAGCCTACAGGAGCCCAGGCACTTACTCTCTCGGCATCCTCAAAGTGGTCTTACATTCCTTGCTTGAGATATGCACAAAGAAGGCCCCGATTTCCATTGACATAGGTCATACTTTCGGGCCGAACGATGGTGTAATTATGCGTTCTTCCTTAGGTATGACACTAACCAATTTTTGCCTTCGCTAAAATCAAAGATTTGCTGAAGATTATGTATTAAACTATGTCTATTTTTTTTCTTTTTTTTTTGTGAGCAACTTTATGCAAAGAATACTGTGCCGATTTTGATCAAAGTTGGTAGTCTTGTTGGGTATGATTCAAAGGTTAATTTGTAACGTATTGAATAAAGTACATCAAAGTACAAGTCCACAACAAAGAGCATGCCTTCGTCATGCAAGGCATCCTTATTTTGCTTTTAACTCCAATGCGTGCTTGTACTTGGATGTATTTTATTCAAATTCTGATGGATTGGTCCTTGGGTCACACCACACATGTCCATCGAGTTTCGCTGAAATTGTTTAAGTAGTTTTGCGTAATGTTGTTCACAAATAAAAACAAGCAGTCATGTTTTGCTTTTTATTTTATTCAAAATCTAATAGATTGATCCTTGGGCAATACCATACGTGTCTAGAAAGTTTCTTTGAAATTGGTTAAATAGCTTTTACATCATTTTCATAAACAAAAATAAGTAGTCTTATTTGTCTCGTAAGTTCAATGAGAACTTGTATTTCTATGTTTTTTTTTTTTTTTTTTTTTTTTTTTTTTTTTTTTTTTTTTTTTTTTTTTTTTTTTTTTTTTTCAATTATATTGGATTTGTCCTCGGATCATACCTCACATATCCTTAAAGTTTCATTGAAATTGGTGCTATAGTTTTTGTTAAATGTTCACAAACAAAAAAAAAAGCAGTCTTATTTTGTTCTTAACTCCACTGCATCCATATACTTCGATAGGTTTTCTTCAAAATGTAATGGATTAGTCCTTGGGTCATACTCAACATGCCCACCAAGAGTATTTGAAATTAGTTAAGTAACTTTTGCGTAATGTTGTTCACAAAAAAGGTAGTAGTCTTTAGCTCTTAACTCAATTAAGTACTTTTATTTCAATGCATTTCCGTGGGTCGTACCCCACATGTCCACAAAGTATCGTTAAAATTGGTACTGTAGTTTTTGTGAAACGCTGTTCACAAAAAAGCAGTCTTATTTTGCTCTTAACTCCACTGAATGGTTTTAATTTGATGTATTTTCTTCAAAATGTAATGGATTTGTCCTTGTGTGACTCACCTTATTTCCACCAAGTGCCGTTGAAATTAGTTTTGTAGTTTTTGTACACTTCACAAAAAAAAAAAAAAAAAAAAAAAAAAAAAAAAAACAGGCAGTCTTGTTTCCCTCATAACTCTACTACATACTTGTACGTCGATGTATTTTCTTTAAAAATCTAGTGATTTTTTCCTTGATTCATACCCCCCCACCCCCACCCCGTGCCAAACAGTTTATTCATGAAATTGGTTCAGCTGTTTTTGGTTAATGATGTTCACAAACAAGAAATTAACATTCCGATCATTTTGGAAGTGCCACTGCGTAATTGCAATTTGATGTACTTTATCCAACATGTTACAGATTCATCATTACGTCATACACAACAGGACAACTAAGTTTGATCAAAATGGTTACATTAGTGTTTGTATAAAATTGCTTAAAAAAAAAACAAGTAAAAAGATAGGGGTGAATAAATACCCTTCGCAAAATTCTTGCCAAAATCAAAGATTTTGCAAAGGGTATGTATCTACCTTTGTCTTTTGTTTATTTAAGAGAAACTACACAAAAACTATTGAACCAATTTTAACGAAACTTGGTAGTCATGTTGGGTATGATCCAATGATGACCCTAACATTTCGTATGAAATATATTAAAGTATAAGTACGCAGCAGATTTTTAAAATAACTGCAATGTTAAGTAAATGACAAATATTTATTTTTAGTTTATTTTTGTTTTTGAGCAACATTACGCTAAAACTACAGAACAATTTTGAACGAAACTTGGTGACATATATAGTATGAACCAAAGAAATTGCCATTAAATTTTGAGGAAATTATATCGAAGTACAAGTAGCCTACGTAGTTTACAGTAGTTAAGAGCCATATAAGACTGCTTGATATGGCAAAGGGATATTCTCCACTGAGTGGCCCCCAAGTTATATGCGAGTTGTGGAAGAGTCTCTTCCCAAATCAACAAACCTAACTTATTAATCAGTTATATAAATTATATCTTTGTCTAGGCAAGGTCCGCTAAATCATTTTAATAATTTCGATAATAATTATTTTAATGATTGTAATAATCATGGTAGTTTTAATAATTTTAATGATTTTGATAATTTTGATTATAGTACTATTAATAATAAATTTCATAACTTTAATAATAATTTTCATAATAACACAGATACCTCTGGAATTATCTGTGGATGATGTCCATGCTTCTCTTTATATGTATCATGTGACATGCACAAGAGTGACAATCAAGTTGCACACCCAAAACATCCAAAACATCTGCCTGGCAGAGGACAACTGCCGCCTACATGCCCTCGAGGTCCTTCAAAAGAAAAAATAAATAAATAAATAAAGCCCAAAATGTATTGACCCAAGAAATGTTCCTGCCTTCCACATGCCGGAGAACTAACAGTATAGCACTACACAACTGAAAACAACAATACAATTGCCTACTTGACGAAATTAACGATAATATCACTCGCCTTGAAAAAAAGCTCGCCTGTTATACCAGTAATCCAGGTAGGCGAAGTGACAGTCAGGGCAAGGGCAGCAAATGCAATGACACCTAGCTGAAGCTCCAGCAAAGCTGGCCGGTCTGTTTAGCCATAGTACAGGTTACCTAGTTCTCCTGAGGGCTCCAACTATTTTGAGAGCCGCACCAGAGCCAATAATCTAATCAGAAAAGAAGCATACCTTTTATGATTAGTTGATTCCATTTAGCAATCCCCATCCACCACCAGCCAGTGTTCTCTCCACCTGAGGACAAGCAAACCATTGTGCTTGAAACTTCATGTATCGCTGAAAGAAACCTGAAAAAACTACTAACGATCATGACTAAATTTGGAATAATAACACAGATATCCTAAGCTTCTTTATCCCTATAAAAAGAATGATATACTAATGTGAGTATTTATGTCGTACAAAAGTAGCCAAGACAAGAAAATCATAGTCAATCTAGAGAACACTTTTTATAAACTCACCGCAGAATGTCAATAGATAAAAAATTACAAAGAAGAACAATAACAGATTTAAGAGATAGATACCCATTTTAAGGATTTTGTTGCGTCCGGAGAGGAACTGAAAAATTAAGTGAAAAAAAGTAGAATCTCAACCACCAATAGATAATCCTCAGTGAATAAGCCTTAGGCGTTGAGCGAGATTCATTATCTCCAAAACATGGATTCCTCTGTTTTAAGAAAAGGAAACGAGAACTTTTCTTCTGAGTATAGGTAAACCCAGAACCTTTTGTTGGAGAAGATTCCGACCATAGTTCTGGAAACTCCGTTGATTAGAAATTTGATGATAACGACTAAAAGAATATTCTTTTGGACCTTCCCTAATTTTATCTGTTTGGTTTCACTCTGACAAAGAAATAGTGATCTCTTGATAGACCTAAGACGGTTAAGAGAAAGTGAAGAAGAGTGAAAGGATACTGAAAAGATCTAAACAATTTTAAAGGCAAACTTACATTGGGAAGATTTAGTGTTGAGATGTTAGTATAGATGCTCTCATCTGATAATCGTATTTGGCTATTTAGAAATAATTGAAGAACAAAAGTTTCACAAAATAATGGGACGAGAATGTTCGCAATGGGAAAATATCACACACACACACACACATACACACACACACACACGCACGCCCACGTACAACCATACACACACACGCAGAGAGAGAGAGAAAGAGAGAGAGAGAGAGAGATCATCATAGATATAATCCCATTTTCTTTAGTGATGGATCTATCGAAAAAGTGAGAGGTATCGATAATTTAAGAGAGTGTTTAATTGTTGTGATTTAAACAAATGAGATTCAGTTTTCAGTTGATTGTGATCATTAGATTTAGTATAAGTAACCAGCTAATCACTTTTATGATGATGATGAGGGCAGACCTATAACGTCTCGAGAATCATGAATAGAAAGTCAACAATTATGTGTAAAAATGGGATAAAAAAAACATGGTAACCTTTATTTGACTATAGACATAACTTTGTGTGAAGAATTGTATAAAAAGTTTTTCTTTGTGGAATATATACTGCATATTTATGTAACATTAATTTGCAAATTAAAGCAAAATAAAAGAAGAAAATTAGTTCCACAGTAAGATGGTGAATTTAATTATATATCAATTATTGTAACGTGTTTTGAATCTTTCGATGTAGTAATTTCACTTTACTAAAGTTTAGTGGTTAGGGTCCACTACTAAAAGAAAGATGTTATCTTTATGTCAGATAGATCTAGGCTTACAGTTTCAAGAGATAGGATATATATATATATATATATATATATATATATATATATATATATATATATATATATATATATATATGTATATGTATATGTATATATATGTATATATATATATATATATATATATATATATATATATATATATATATATATATATATATATATATATATATATATATATATATATTCATATATATATACACACACACACATATATATATATATATATATATATATATATATATATATATACATATATATATACATATATATATACATACATATATATATATATATATATATATATATATATATATATATATATATATATATAAATATAATGTGCATTCATATATAGTCACATAAACATGCATAGGCACAAACACACACACACTTATATAGCGTTCGATCCCAAGTATGAGGTAGAAATTTATTTCTATTTGAACACGATGTTGTGGTGAATATATATATATATATATATATATATATATATATATATATATATATATATATATATATATATATATATATATATATATATATATATATATATATATATATATATAGATATAGATACATATATATATATCTATATATATATATATATATATATATATATATATATATATATATATATATATATATATATATATCTATCTTTGATTGTCTTCTTACCATTATAGCTAAGATACAAGAAGATGATAGAAAGGCTTCTTTTGTCTTTGTTGGTGATTTTAATGCTCACCATAGGGAGTGGTTAAGTTCTATCTCTCCTACCGATCTACATGGCTTAAGAGCTTTAGACTTTGCCTCTGAATCAGGCTGTGAGCAAATCATAAATGAAGCTACTCACAGGTCTGGTAATTGCCTGGACCTCGTATACACTGACTCCCCTGGCGTTATAACTAGTAAGGTTGGTTCTCCAGTCGGGATATCTGATCATGCCTTGATTTCATTATTAGTGAAGACTGAGCAGCCTGTCCCTGATATATCATATTCTTGTAAAATTTATATGAAATCCCAAGCAGACTGGAATGGGATTTTACATGATCTTTTGTGCTTGAATTGGTCACAATTATATAATAGTGTAGATCCTGTTGTCCCTTTGAATGAGAATCTAGTCAACATAATTGATAGGCGTATCCCTTCTCGTGTGCTAAGGTACCGAGTGAAGGACAAACCGTGGTGCAATGATGATTGTAGACATGCTTATTTGGAGAAACAGGAGGCCTATCATCTTTGGAAGGGTAACAGATCAGATTTGACATGGAACAACTATACTCAGCTTCGAGCTTTTGCTCAGAGAGTTTATGCCTCAACTGAAAAGGAGTACAATTTAACCATAAAAGAAACACTTTCTGGTACAACTCAGGAACATAAATGGTGGTCTACCCTTAAATCTGCACTCTTTGGTGTAGATGCAACAGTTCCTCCTTTACTTAAACCAGATGGCTCAGTCACTCACTGTACAAAGGAAAAGGCAACCCTTTTGGCTGATGTTTTTGACAGTAAACAGAGTAATGAAAAACTTGAACTTCCTCATTCCTGTTTTCCTGAGGCTAAACTAACTAGTTTAGCTTTTCGATCTCGTGAGATTAAAGCTCTGTCGATGGACCTTGATGCTTATGGAGGTGTGACCCAAATGGTATTTTTCCTTTGTTTTTTATAAAGACAGCAGATTTCTTAGCTCCAAAGTTATCTGTTATTTTGCGCAAGTTAGCAAGAAGAGGAGCTTTTAGCACTAGTTGGAGAATTGGTAATGTTACTCCTCTATGTAAATGTGTTTGTGGTAGCTCAAGTCCCACTGATTACCGCCCAATTTCCATAACTCCCATATTATCTAAAGTTTTTGAACGTCTTCTGGCAAAACGTCTTAATAGGTTTGCTGAAGGTAATTATCTACTACCTAGTTTGCAATTTGGTTTTCGTAAAGGCCTTGGAGCATGTGATGCCCTTCTTACAATCTCCAATGCAGTACAAAAATCCCTTGATTGTGGTCGGGAAGTTCGTATGATTGGTCTTGATTTTAGTGCTGCCTTTGACCGTGTTAATCATGAGGCCCTTGTTTTCAAACTGAAACAGTTGGGAGTGGGTGGGTCGTTTCTTAGCATTATTATTGATTTTTTAAGTAATAGATCTCAAAGAGTTGTTGTTGATGGGCACCATAGTGATTATAGGAATGTGATATCCGGTGTTCCACAGGGTAGTGTTCTTGGCCCATTACTTTTCATACTATATACACATGACATGTGGTTTGGCCTAGAAAACAAGCTTGGTGCATATGCAGATGATGCTACTCTCTTTGCATCAATTCCATCCCCTGAATGTAGATCTAGGGTTGGTGAATCCCTTAATAGAGATTTAGCTAGAATTAGTGCATGGTGCAAATTATGGGGTATGAAGCTGAATCCTGACAAAACTCAAAGTATGATTGTAAGTAGGTCAAGGACGGTGGCTCCTCAACATCCGGATCTCAGTATTGATAATGTTTCTTTAAATATGTATGACTCTTTCAAAATTTTAGGTGTGATTCTCGACAGTAAATTTACTTTTGAGAAACATATAAGGTCTGTGTCTTCTTCAATTGCACAAAAAATAGGTTTATTGAGAAAGTCTTTAAAGATTTTCGGTGATCAATCTATTCTGAAGAAGTGTTTTAATTCTTTCATTCTACCTTGTTTTGAGTATTGTTCTCCTGTCTGGTCTTCAGCTGCTGATTCTCATCTTAATTTGTTGAACAGAAACTTACGGTCGATTAAATTTCTTATTCCTGATCTAGATATTAATCTCTGGCATCGTCGTTCAATTAGTTCATTATGCATGTTGCATAAGATTTTTCATAACTCTGACCATCCTTTACATTCAGATCTTCCTGGACAATTCTATCCTGTTCGTAATACTAGGCAGGCAGTTAATTCTAATAGCCAGGCCTTCTCCATCATGAGGCTCAATACTACGCAGTACTCTAGAAGTTTTATTCCTGCTGTTACCAAGTTGTGGAATGATCTTCCTAATCGGGTGGTTGAATCAGTAGAACTTCAAAAGTTCAAAGTTGGAGCAAATGCTTTTTTGTTGACCAGGCGGACTTGAGTCTTTTATAGTTTATTTATGACATATTTGTTTTTGATGTTGTTAATAGTTTATATATGACATGTCTGTTTTGACGTTGTTACTGTTTTTAGAATGATTTATTGTTAATTTGTTCTCTTCATTTATTTATTTGCTTATTTCCTTTCCTCACTGGGCTATTTTCCCTGTTGGAGCCCCTGGGCTTATAGCATCTTGCTTTTCCAACTAGGGTTGTAGCTTGGATAGTAATAATAATAATAATAATAATAATAATAATAATAATATATATATATATATATATATATATATATATATATATATATATATATATATATATATATATATATATATATACATATATATGCTTTAGGCAATAGAACTATTCATATATGAATAATTTTGCAGTCAAAGAAATAATTCTTAGCCTATTTTCCTTGATAAATATTGTATTAAGTTCATTTAGATTATTTCTTTATAAGTGACCAGTTAGTATTAAAATATTCGGCATTTCCTCGTTGTAAATATATGCAAAATGTGTGTGTGTATATATATATATATATATATATATATATATATATATATATATATATATATATATATATATATATATATATATATATATATATATATATATGAGAGAGAGAGAGAGAGAGAGAGAGAGAGAGAGAGAGAGAGAGAGAGAGAGAGAGAGAGAGAGAGAGAGAACGAACGATTTTGGTTGTCATGAGGGTGAGAGAAGCTCTTTTCTCAATGCATCGTATCTACATCAAAATATTTCGGACAGCATACCTTCAAGACCCCCCTCTGAAGATATGAAGAAGAATCTGACCTGCGGATTAACTGATTTAGCGTGTTAGACTAATCCTGCTTTTTTTTTTTTTTTTTTTTTTCGAGACGAGTTTGACAATTAAATCTTAACATTTAACTCCTGGTCATTTCCATTTTTATAGTTGTAGTTCTCAGTTTACTGGAATTATTTGCAATCACAGTATTATATATAATTTGCTTCCCTCATGACAACCAAGTTCGTTTTCTCTCTCTCTCTCTCTCTCTCTCTCTCTCTCTCTCTCTCTCTCTCTCTCTCTCTCTCTCTCTCTCTCTCTCTCTCTCTCTCTCTCTTATATATATATATATATATATATATATATATATATATATATATATATATATATATATATATATATATATATACATATATATATATATATATATATATATATATATATATATATATATATATATATATATATATATATATATATATATATATATGTATATATATATATAATGCATGTATGTAGGCATGAAAACTTCTTAAGAGAAAAATCTAACGTAAACTATGCCATCACTGCGATGCTATGTAGATTTTCATGTTTTATATTTCTATATTTCAGGCCATAATAAGAAAGGGTAGTTAAATGATATGCAGAATATGAACGAATATATATTTTATCATAAATGGAAAATGGGCTCGGTGTGTATAGTAAATACAGTATATGGAAATAATTTTCATAGCAAGCCTCCATATGATAAAAAAATGATTACTGGTGATATTTAAATATCCTTTTCCTTCTCATTGTCGTCGTTGTTGTCATCATCATCATCATCATCATCTGAGGAACCTATATTGATTATGAATGAATCGAGTAAGTGTTCTGCGGCGTCGTCTAGTTCACAATCCTGTATTTGTAAATTTCTCATGTGCTTCACAGCATTACTCCAATTTTTTTATTAACTCGCTGCAATGCCTCTTGTAGTAGGGGTTTCAAGTGTGCCCTTTTAAAATAATTTTTCTTTGCAAAGTATTTTTTAACCTGCCCCCAGATCAATGCAATGGGGGTTGTACTGTCAGTGATAAGGCGGCAACCTGACGATCCTATGACCATTTTCACGGGCCATTTTATTTATCAGATAGTCCTTTTCTATTCGAGAAGAACTTAACTTCACCATTTCAAGAAGCTCACTTTTTACTAAGTCATCTGTCAGAGTTTCTCCTTTTTTGATCAGCCACTCCTTTATAATGTGTTTCCTATCCGAAATCGTCGATGGTTTATCAAGGATTACCGAATGGTAGGATGCGTTATCCATTACGATAACAGATGTGGGCGGCATGTTGGGTAGCAATTGCGATTGAAACCACTATTCAAATACTTTCCTATTCTTCTGATTATGGTAATCACCATCGCTGATTGCCTGAAAAATTAATGCTGCATTATGCACAAACCCTTCCTTTTTACCGGCAAGGACGACTATCAGTTTAGCCCCTTTGCCGGTAGGGGGGTTAACCCCTATTGTTTTTTTTTTCCTCTCTTTTGTTGTCCAGCATTTAGTAACAGTATAGTTCTGATTTAGCCACGTCTCATCCAGGTATACGATAGGCTGATTTTCGTTTTCGTATACCTTCCTCATAACACGCAAAAACTTATTCCTTGCAGCTGACACATCACTTCATTCTAATAAAAATTTTCTGCCATTCACTTTCCCATAATTAAATCCGATTTCATGCAAGATTTTTCTAAGAGATTCACGAAAACCCTTAGATCTAATGTCTTTGCGGGCTTCTTGCAAAACAGTAGTTATGGTGGGTAGCTCTTTTCTCACATAGAACCTTAACACTATTCGACGTAATGCGTCCTTGTCGAAATCATCCAGATCGCTCACTGGTCGAAGACGAATTCTTTTCTTATCTTTGAACATACGTTGTCCAAATTCGTTTTCGAAATCATTTCCTTCCTTAAGGATTCTCTCAACAGTCCTTTTTGGAACTGCTGTTGACTCACTCGTACGATCACAAACTTTTGCCGCGTCAATCAAAGGAACATTGTTTTTCTTTTCTTTAATAAAATATCTGTGAACATTATCAACGATTTCCTTGACTGAAGAAGAGAGAAAGCGCTTTGTAGAATTTGCTGTTGTAAGTACTGTCGATTGACTGTCTACTACTTATGTTGTTGTAGATTATACTACTTAACCGAATCACTGCTTTATATACGGAGAGATGAAGTACCAATTATAAACAAGTTTTGTTTGAAGTGACATTTATGGCTTTTGATGACACGATTGGAGTCTTAATCTTATAAGCTGAAAATTCATTTCTCAAGGGCTTAAGATATGAAAAGATAGATTGTGGGATTTAAATTTTGATCTAAGCTCTGGTCTGTTTTCCGATAATCCGGTGTTATTCTTTTATCTAAAATCTGACTTTTTTTGTAATTATCAAGATACTGACAGCTGTTGGATTCCCTTCTCCTGTATGAATACTATGTCTTTGTATATATATTCTCATTTTTTATTTCAATGATGTCTCTAATGGATGAAACTACTAACTCCAATTAAGTCTCTTAATTTTCCCTTATGGCTATACTACAAATTTATGCTCATCACGTGTCAGCTTTCGTGATATATATATATATATATATATATATATATATATATATATATATATATATATATATATATATATATATATATATATATATATACATTATATGTATATACACATATATTTATATATATATATATATATATATATATATATATATATATATATATATATATATATAATTAAAGATTGAGAAACAACCCTATGAAGAAGACTGACGGAACGAGGCCTCTTCCCTTT
>NC_090732.1:106896833-106906833 GCF_036898095.1 Palaemon carinicauda
ACGTTACTGGGAAAATCATGGCACATTTTTCATTTTTATGCAAGAGTTACAGAACTGGAGATAAAAATAAAAAAGGATATCTTTCATCCGCGACTACTTTGCATGCAAATGTGATTGGATTGTCCTTATTTGTTTTTTAAAATATCGCTGAAATTACTCTCACGAAAATGCAATCATAAAGTTCTCATCTTTTCAACTTATCTTTAATTTTCTCTACTTATAGATATTTCTTTTTCGATTTGCGTTGTGTTGGTTTTTGTCTCAAGGTGGTAATTTGTTACTACACAAAAGTAATACTTTTTTTTTCTCATTTCTCATTTTTTTTTTTTATCCTTCTTAGAGTTTAAAAAGAATTTCCCCTCTAAGCAATATATTAAGGTTTAGACTCACCAATAAAAAAGTACCTATAGTCTTCCATATGTATAATTAGTTGTACATTCATCCATTTCTTTGCGTACATATATGGTAAAATATCCAGTATTCAGGAGGAAAAATAATTATCTATATACACTATCTACACTTCATTCTTTATTTGTGAATTGAATAATATACTGTATATTTTGGGATATTTTGACTTGACACTATGAATATGTATGATAACACGATTTGTTAGACTATAAACTATGTTATAGAGATATTAAGTATATGAAAAATTGAACCAGGTTTTCGCTCAAGTATAGAATGACAAAAGTTGTAGAAAATATCAATGATAACTAAAGAAAAAAATTTGCTTTTCTTTTCGAGTTCTTAGAATTTCGTTTTCGAAATACTTGTTAGTTCCCCTTAAGCACACCAATACCTGGCACACGGTTACGTAATCCTTTTCTTTTCATCCTTTTGAAGAAGATATTTCATTGAAATTTGATATGAATACAATTCTTTTCAGCAATGGCTTTTTCGGAAGGGCATTAATTTTTTTACCAAATGGAATAAAGGGTATTTTCGTTCAACAATTTATATATATCTTTACTGTTAGACAAACATAAATAGAAAATGGCTCCTCTTGATCCTACTTTTATAACCAATTTATGACCAAGAAATAAAATTGGTGCAATATAACAAGCTATATGTCGTTTATTCTAATTCGAGAGATTAATGTTTAGGAGCGTATAGTTTATTTTGTGTATGTATCTGTTTTTAAAAATAAAGAATCGTTTTTTTGCGGTTTGATATTCTAGTGTCTTCACTTTCTTTTATATTTTGGTAATTTCTAATTTTGTATTCTAAAACTGATTTCTGTTCGCTTTTTCCACATGTATTTACCAAATTATGCATCTTCAGCAATAATTTTCGACGGCATATCTCGCGTAGTAATTTAAAAATATGTGCTCTCTCTCTCTCTCTCTCTCTCTCTCTCTCTCTCTCTCTCTCTCTCTCTCTCTCTCTCTCTCTCTCTCTCTCTCTCTCTCTCAGTTTAATCATTAATTTCACAAATACCGGGGCGCCATCGATTATTAATACTACCTTCACATTTCAAAGCTTACCACCATCTTAAAAAGTAAGAAGGTTTTCAACGTTTGATACGTCTTTATGCCCAGTTCAATCGACGTTACTTATCGTACGAATGGTCGTGTACCTTTCGTGTAAGAATGGCTTCGAGTCGGAAATCTTCTCACTGAAAAGAGGCAGGCCATACAATGAAACATCTGGTTCAATAGGCTCTTGGGAAAAGGAGATAATGCTTCTCTGTTATTTTTATTTCTTTATTTTTTCATCCACGAGTGAGTCCTTTTATTCTGTGCTCATTCTAAATGGGTCAGTAACTTACTGGTTACTATGTCACCGCTTTCACTGTTAATGTTACTCTTATTATTATTGAGGAGAAGTAAAACATAGAGTGAAGAAGAATTTTAAGGTATAAGTTTCTTTTCATATTGAAGAATATAAAGCCTTTTCGAAGTCCTTAGTCATGAGAGTTGTAACGACTGTTCGTTATTGTAGACATAAGCAGTTTGTATGTTTAATGGAAATGTTTGACTTTGATTTATAACAATATAGGGAGTTTATTCATCGCGGATATTTTTTTTTCTTCTTTTTTTTTATATACAAATTCAATACGCTAGTGTGACTGACTCGTGTATGAATTGAGATTTGTGCGAGCGATCCTTTGGGTTGTAACTGAGAGGCGAGGTGATTACAACTAAACTTTATTAAATAGAGATTTAGCTATATGTAATGTACCACTCGTGTGTCACACGATCATACATAATAACGACATTTCTCTTTTTTGTGTATATTATCCTTTGTATCTTCGCTCGCCCCTCGCACTGACAGCAACTTGTATTAATATGTCGCCTATTTCATTGTTAACTGTTAACAGAACCGGTTGCCGGTTGGATAAGAAATAGCATGTTTGTATTTTGTGACCTTCTTGCCGGGACCTAGTGTGTATATATACCCGATGTGTCTATAATAAAGTGCTCAGTTGCTTTCATCTTGCATTTGACTCACAACCTACTCTTGGCTCGTCACATTGGTCACTCCAGGGTCACCAATGTGACGAGCCAAGAGTAGTTTGTAACTCAAAAGCGGGATGAAAGCAACTGAGAACTTTATTATAGACACATCGGGTGTATATACACACTTGGACCCGGCAAGAAGGTCACAAAATACAAACATGCTATTTCTTGTCCAACCGGCAACCGGTTCTGTTAACAGTTAACAATGAAATAGGCAGACATATTAATACAAGTTTCTGTCAGTGCCAGGGGAGAGCGAAGATACAAAGGATAATATACATGAAAAAGACAAATGTCGTTACTATGTACGATCGTGTGACACACGAGTAGTACAATAGCACTTTAGTCGGGCAAGAACGTAATAAAAATTCAAACAAAATAAAGCAGGAGCTACCATACTTACAAAGGTTGGTTTATTATCAGTGTAGAAAAGAGCGAGTGATCAGACAAAAAAGTAGAACCCTTGTTACAGTACAGTGTACGAGCGTGCATGAAATACAGATGGTATACAGACTACAAGTTTCTGGATTTTCTGTGTTTAATGTTGCAATATTAAACATTTCCGACGTTATCTTCTCCTTCCGTATTTATAACCACGATTTTCAGAACTGCCAAGTAAATAACATTCCATATTACCACATTGTAACGGAAGCTCGCGCAATGGCAACATCTAATGAAATATGACGTTTCCTTTTGTACTTGCTTTAGAGTTTTTGGCTGGATTTGATTTTCATCTCAACATTCTACTCTAACTCAATATTTTAGTACTTCTAGTCCAACTCCATTTTATGTAGACACCCGAGTTTTGCCCTCTTTCCACATATGTGCATGGGAAAGACCAGGATATGTATTAATACTGGTCTGCATCTTATGTTGTCTTTCAGTATTTGGAAATATATCGTTATGATCATGCCATTTAACTTGAATAAAGTGTTTGGGGATCTGAGAACCTATGCGGGGATAAATTGCTGAATTCAAGGAACTGAATAATGAGAAAATCCAGCTGCAAATGAATGGTACAAATGATTGTTATTGCCTGTTGACCTTGAGGACTAGATTGTATTACTTCCCCACAGTGTCATTGAGATTTTGCAGCATTGCAAGTAAATGAAGCTTCGTCCCAAGGTAATATCACAACCCAAAGCTTGAGAAAAAGGATATTATCGATATCAGTCTCCCTATGTGACTAAAGGTGACAACCTAACAAGGGTACCGCAAAAGCCGAGCTTACAGACAAAGAATATCCATTTAATTAAGGCAGTTGTATTTAAAATGAATATGTAATATATGCTGCGAAGTCGGGGTCTCGTGATTTTTAGACTCGTTTCACAATGGCCAAACATGAAATGTAAATTAATGGAAATCTTATTGACTTTGAAGTGCTCTTAGGATATGTTTTTTTTATTTATTAAAAAAAAAAAACAGTAACTATTTATTTAATTCAGCCCTTAAACGTATTATTTGTTTGCTGTATTTTTTTCATAAGAATTATTGTTATCAATAAACGGAATTTCTAAAATAAGTTTTTACTTTGATATTAACGATGATGAAAGTAGCCGAAAGTTTTTTTTATCATTTTTCCCTTTTTTTCTGAAATGATAATTGATATTGATGTTATTATAATTATTATGAATCTCATCATTAAATATTATTGACAATAAACATTTCATAGATCTTGTAGGTAGTAGGTTGGCCAGGACACCAGCCATCTGCTGAGATACTACCACTAGAGAGTTATGGGCAAGATCTTGGGCCAGACACTACTATATTGGATCGTTCTCTCTGGTTACGGTTCATTTACCCTTTGCTTACACATAAACCGAATAGTCCGGCCTATTCTAAGCATATTCTCCTTTGTCCTCATACACCTGATAACACTGAGATTACCAAACAATTCCTTTTCTCTCAAGGAGTTAACTACTACACTGTAATTGTTCAGTGGCCACTTTCCTCTTGGTAAGGATAGAACAGACGCTTTAACTATGATAAGCAACTCCTCTCGGAGGACACTCCAAAATTAAACCATTGTTCTCTAGTCTTGGGTAGTGTTATAGCCGCTGTACCATGGTCTTTCATTGTCTTGGGTTAGAGTTCTCCTGCCTGAGGGTACACTTGGGCACACTATTCTATCTTATTTCTCTTTTTCTAGTTTTGATAAAGTTTTTTATAGTTTATATAAGAAACATTTATTTTAATATTGTTACTGTTCTTAAAATATTTTATTTTTCCTTGTTTCCTTTCCTCACAAGACTATTTTCCCTGTTGGAGCCCCTGGGCTTATGCGCATCCTTCTTTTCCAACGAGGGTGGTAGCTTAGCAAGTAATAATAATAATAATAATAATAATAATAATAATAATAATAATAATAATAAGATGTGGTAATGGTACAAATGATAGTAATTTAATGACCATGCAGGTGGGCAAGTTTAATTAAAATAACTATTATAATTACAGTAGATGGTATGAAAAAATCAGTCCTAAGCTGAAAATCAAACCTTTAAAGTGCTTCCCTTTAATGGAGTCTCGATTGGTACTAACTCCCGAAATAATATCCTCATCGGATATAATGTTGATTAGAATTTCGAAACCAATTGGTTGGAGGCTTTTGTTTACTGAAACATCATTAACCCGTTAGACATTGTCTGTGCCCGCTACGGTACACGTAAGCCGCTTTAATTCGCATTGAATCCAGAATTCCAAATATAGAGTCAAAGTTGATTTCTCTCTGATCGAGAAATGATCACCAGCGACGAAAAGGAGTTTTTATAGAGTAAAGGGAGTGGAATAATTAATTTGGTTGATGATATATCGGGTCACTAGATTTGTATCATACATTATCTATGCTCACTCACAGCATATGCAATATATATTTTTTACATCTGTTCATGAATTAACGTATAAATAGCAAATATAGTGTTTTAACTAAATATTTCAGTGTCTCAGATTCTCGGCAAATGCTCAGTTCTTCTGTTTTATATCCTTTTACTTAGAAGAGATTTTCATTGGGTTGGTTAACTGCATGAAGTTTCCTAGTCTAGCTACGATGAGCACTAAGAGAAAAAATGAGATAGCATAAAAAAATTGTTTGATTCAATCCGAAAAAAGAGGGATACCATTTATAAAGAATGGGAGATTGCAATGTTCAGTGAAAACGGAGGCAAGAATGAAATTTCAGACCTAGAAAACAAAATATGTTAAGAATAGGACAACGGTCGTCAGTTAATTTGCAAAACCATTCTTGCAATAATTTTCTAGCCCCTCGCAGGAAATACTTTGGACTTGTCTTTTACAACTTGCTTTTAATGAAAGCGCATTTTACACTTTCTGGGTGCATGTTGCTGGTCATTTCTTAAATCCCTCCAGAGCTTTCGTTTCTTTTTTCTTTTTTTTTTCTTTATTTTTGTGGGGGGAGGGGGCAAATCTTAAAAAAAAAGGTAATTTTAATCTTTCTGAAAGTTTTGATTATATCCAGGGCTCGACTCTTCCTTCCTTGATGGTACTACTTTTAAAGGATTTCCCGAATGTTCAGAGAAACTTTATTACTTTTTTTTCGTTTAAGATTTGCTGTAAATTCTTTGCGAAGTTTAATGACTTTTTGTGCTTCATGAGTTTGCCTATAAAGAACCTTTCAAGTTTCTTAATTTTGTTTTCTTTTTCTTTTTTCTTGAATAATGGTGAGCATAGAATATAATGTAATTCAGGGTCTCATGAAAAACTGCTGCAGACTTGAACAATAAGGGCCTAAAACGCTCACTTCCCATAAGGCAAACAAACATGTCATTTGATTACAGAGAAAAACAACAGGAACCCAATTTGAGATATGCAAGCTATAGCATTTCCTACGCGATACAATGATGTTTTTCCTTTATTTATCGTTACCAGGATTTGTAGCAGATACTGGGGAACGCAAATAATTGGTTATAATGTCGGATACACATGCTTAAATGAATACACTGATAAATGCTGAGTGCCTTCGTCAGTATGTTTATTAAATATGAATTATGATTACGAAAGTCATTCAAGAAGTTCTTGGACTAAACTGCGACCACTTGTAATAAAATATATATATATATATATATATATATATATATATATATATATATATATATATATATATATATATATATGTTTATAATTTTCATAGTATAGTAAAATCTCTTTCATGTTAATTTGTGTTGAAAAAATCCCACTAGGGAAAAAAAAGCAACTCCGTTTTCAAGTTTAACCACATGGAATCTTCGAAGATATTGCAAAACAAAAATTGAGCTGAAGCCAGCATACCGATGATTCTTAGTCAGAAAAATTAGAAAAATATTATCCAGTTTCAAACAAGTTAACTAATGATCAGTATTTCAACATTTAAGCGGGGCATATGGTTGTCGGTAATGTTTTCACCGACATGTTTGGGATGAACAAACTGTCTGCAAGACAGTTGCCAGGAAAATAGACAACTTGACACTTATAGACAATAATGGAGAGTTTCAGGATATTTTTGACACGTTTCCAGGTTGATCCCTAAAACTTTAGTCTTTCAACCCTGGTGGATATCTTGTTCAATCAACTTGAAGCTGAACCAAAGTTTCAAAACAGGCGTTGTCACCATCTTTTTTTTTTTTTCCTCTACCTAAAAGATCCAGTATTTGGCGTTTGTCGGCATGACCTTTGTTTTTGTCCTAGTGAATCGGTTATCATCAAGCAAATTTATTTGAAATTCCCTTTAGAGGAAATATTGAGGTAAGATACAAACAGACGCTGACCTTCGATGTCAGGATGCCAGAGAACTTCAAATCATTCATTCATTTCCAATACTCAATGTTAATGACCTATCCACATAATCTACTTGCCAATGAAGAAAGTAGGCAATTAATTGTTTTGCCTACTCCTTGCGTACCCGACCTGCCACTGTTTGGCTTCTACCTTCCGTCTGTCTTCTTCAAACAGATAGATAGAAATAAAGCTACAAGAAACAAAACAAAATTATTAATAAGGAAAGAGAAATTTTTGTTTCAATATGCAAGCTACTTCTTTAGTAAGGAATTAGCTAAATGTGCATGTGGTAGGTTAAGTCCTACTGATTACAGCCCAATTTCAAGAATTCCCATATTATCTAGCATTTTTAACGTCTTTTAATAAACGTCTAGATAGGTGTCCTGAAGATAATCATCTGTTCCCTACTTTGCAATTTGGCTTCCGTAAAACCCTTGGAGGATGTGTTGCCCTTCTTACAATCTCCAATGATGTACAGAAATCCCTTGATTTTCAGGAAGTTCATAGACTGGCCATGGTTTTAGTGCTGCCTTTGACTGCGTTAATTATGAGGCCCTTGATTTTAAACTCAAACAACTGGGAGTGGGGGGTCTTTTCTTCGCATCATTATGGTGAATTTTTAAGTAATAGATCGCAAAGAGTTGTTGTTGATGGGCAACAAAGTAAGTATAGGAATGTGATATCTGGTGCTACTTAGGGTAGTGTTCTTGGCATATTACTTTTCATGCTACGGTATATACACATGTCATGTGGTTTGGCCTAGAAAACAAGCTTGTTGCATATGCAGATGATGCTACACTCTTTGCATGAATCCCATTCCCCGAATGTAGATCTGGGGTTGCTAAATCCTTGATTAGAGATGTAGCTAAAATTAGTGCTTGGTAGCATTGGTGACTATGGTACCAAGCTATGGTGCAAGCGATATGTTTGTAAAAAGGAGCGAAGGAAATCAACATCACAGTTCCACTTACTGTAATGTAATGGGCAAGACTGTTCAAAGCTTTCAATCAAAGTTGAGAGCTCCCACGATGAGAAAAAAGGTAAATTCTGTCACTATGTGTTCTGGCAATTAAATAATAAATGATGAGAGGTGGCGAATTAGACGGCTTTTACATCGTAAGAGGATTTATTATCTAAGGATTAATTTTCAAAGAATCATGAGCAAAAATCTTCTTCAAAGTGAATGAATTAATCTTGTTAATGACATAGTAAATAGAACTTTAAATCATGACAATTATATAACAGAATAAATGTAAGTCTGTCGCTGACTTTTAAATTACTGGAACAGTTTATCAATTGATTGCAAATTATGTGGCATGAAGTTGAATCCTAACACAACTCAAAGTGAGATAGTAAGTAGGTCATGGTCACCTCAATATCAAAATCTCAGCATTTATAATGTTTCTTTAACTCTGCATGACTCTTTAAGAATATTAGGCGTGATTCTCGACAGTAAATATACTTTTAAGTAACACATTAGGTCTGTTTCTTCAAATGCAAAAAAAAATAAATAAAATAAATAAATAAATGCCATATCGAGAAAGCCTTTTAAGATTTTCGGTGATCAATCTATTCTGAAAAAGTATTTTATTTCTTTCATTTTACCTTGTTTCGAATATTGTTCTTCTATCTGGTCTTCAGCTACTGATTCTCATTTTAATTTGTTGGACAGGAACTTACGGTCTATAACATTCCTTATTCCTAATCTAGATTTTAATCTCTGGCACCGTCGTTCCATTAGGTCATTATGCATGTTGCATAGGATTTTTCATAATTCTGACCATATTTTAGATTTAGATCCTCCCGGAAAGTACCACCCTGTTCGAAATACTAGGTAGGCAGTTAATTCCAATAGTCAGGCTTTTTCCATCATGAGGCCCAATACTACACATTATTCTAAAAGTTTTACTCCAGCTGTGACCAATTTGTGGAATGATCTTCCCAATCGGGTAGCTGAATCGGTAGAGCTTCAAAAATTCCAAATTGCAGCAAAGTTTTTTTTGAACAGGCTGACATAAGTTTATTTTTATAGTTTCTATATGAAAGATCAATTTTAATGTTGTTACTGTTGATAAAAAATATTTCCTTTTGATTGTTCATTACTTCTCGTATAGAATATTTGTATCCTTATTTCCTTCCCTCACTGGGCTATTTTTCTGTGTTGGATTCCTTGGGCTCATTGCTTCCTGCCTTTACAACTAGGGCTGTATCTTAGCAAGTATTATTATTATTATTATTATTATTATTATTATTATTATTATTATTATTATTATTATTATTAATAATATATGGATGGAGAAAAATGTCATTGGATGTAATAATAATAATAATAATAATAATAATAATAATAATAATAATAATAATAATAATAATAATAATATATGGATGGAGAAAAATGTCATTAGATGTGATAATAATAATAATAATAATAATAATAATAATAATAATAATAATAATAATAATAATAATAATAATAATAATAATAATAATAATAATAATAATGGATGGAGAAAAATGTCATTAGATGTAAGTTCTAAGATTTAAGAGGAGTAAACAAGTCATTCAAGGATTGTGAAATCGTTGGTGTTTGCAGGTTAAACAGTAATATATGTGAATATTAAATAGGAAGTGAAGCACACTATGAAAGAATTTTAAACTGTTTAGAAGCGTAGAAAATTGTGAACAAGTATGAGTAAGAGTAAAGTTATGAGGGAAAGTGGGAACCAAGACGATCGATGTTTATAGGGACAATACAAGAATGCAAGTGGTTAATT
>NC_090732.1:106911833-106914333 GCF_036898095.1 Palaemon carinicauda
GACGCAGAAGCCGCACTTTTCCTCCCCTTTTTTCTGCAGCTACCGTTCAACCCAGCCTGCCATCATCGCTCACCCTCTCTCCAGTTTTTGCATTGGTTACCATAGCTGAAATCAAACATCACACAGAAATTGTCAACTTCAACGAAAAGAATGTATTGTTTGTTTTGCTAGTTTGAAATAAAAGTTTCCGGTTAAGGGCTGCTGGAAATTAAATATTCAAAATGAGAATAACTCCGAGAACTTTTTTACTCAAGATTAAAGAAAAAACGAAAATGTTTGCGAAAAAACAAGGAAAATGTTTGCGTGGTAGATTTAGGGTGAAAAGGGTTAAAAGAGAAAAAAAAAAAAACTTCTTTTTTCCACTGACTCATAATTTTGTGTTTGCAGAAAGATTTTGTCGGCAGCTACATTTTATATATTCGTTTTTTTTTCTATTTTCTTTTCCAAAGCTCTGGTTTCTGTCTTTTTAAGATTTACGTTGTTAAGAACTCAGCATTTAAAAGATGAGTGACAGATGTTTCGGATGAAATACTTGTTTACGGTTGCTGAAGTGTTATTCTTTGCTATATAACGATTTATAATAATATGACTTAAAGAATTGGGATTTTAAGCATAATGTGAAAATTGTTGTTCAGTTAGTCCCAGAAGATGATGTCTGTAAGTATTCCTCTACACAATGTTTATTTTAGTAAAGATGTCACTACACAAGGTTTATTCATTCAAAGTTTTCGCTACATATGATTCATTTATGTAACAATTCTACTTGAAATATTTATTTCAGCAAGTTTCACTATCGTTTTTTCAGTTTTTAAGCTTTTCGCGTTGGTGGGTTTTACTAGTGCTTCAGATAACATTTGGTTACTTTGATTTTTAGGTGACCAGTCAATGATCTCAGTGTTGAAGCTGCACCAATATAAGGATCCCTTATATTGCTGTTTGTTTATGGTATATGGGGATTTCATAATGATAATGATAATAGCTTTATGATATCTCAAAAAACATTTTATCTTGAACTCTGCTGGGTAAAAAATAAGGCCACTAAAACTAAGTTTTTCCTGATGTCAGTTTACTTTATAGCTAATACGTTTTGAGTTGCGTTTCAAAATATTGAGGACGAGATCATGAAATGAATATTTCACTATTTAGGTCAGATCGCGCATATCCGAACATTCCCTACTGACCTGCTACGGGTGGTTACATTTGTCTATTTTTTTTTTTCTTTTCTCGAAACGATTAACGCGTATTTGAAGGTAATTATACTCGTATCAATGGAATAAGGAACACCAGTCCTTACTGAATCCAAAGGGTATAAGTAAGAGATAAAAAAAATATCATAGAAATAGTAGCTGTGATATATTTATGGATTTATTTTTCCACATTACTTTGAGCGTATCAGTTCTGAAGCTTAGACTGAACAAGCTTTGCAGGACAAATTCAATTCCAAGTTTCTCAAAATTGTAAAGAGAATAAGCCTCATTAAACAACTAGTAATCCCATGCAAATCTCTCCTTCTCTCTCTCTCTCTCTCTCTCTCTCTCTCTCTCTCTCTCTCTCTCTCAATACATTTCATGTATGATTTTCTCGTTAATTACTTTAGCCAACCTCGTTGACATAAACCCTATAATTTGTTTTCACAAATATTAATTGCATGGCTTTAGGCCGAAGTGACCACCATTCCAATTTAGCATGTTTAATCAAGTAGCGTCGGTCTTCGTTTTACGCATTTTGGAAAATAATTTGTTAGCTATTTAAGTAAAGTTTTGCATGAAATCGTGTTTATTTGTTTTATTTGAAAGGTTTGTGTGTTCGACATATTAATACGTAGCTGCAACTGCAATATCCAATAGAGAGAGAGAGAGAGAGAGAGAGAAGCTCCTATTCATGTATACTTTGAGTTATAACTTGTTTATTTGATATATTCAAGTGTTGTAAGTAATAAATATGCCCCTTCTGGTTGGAATATCTTAATATGGTGAAAGGGATAGTGTATCACTACGATCAGAAAACCCCTCAGGGTCACCCATAATAAGTAGGTGAGCGATCCCACCAAAATCTTCCATCATCACCAATCCACACTGACCAGCGTGGTGATGAAAAAGGGCCAATCGCCATACATGAATTGATGTGTGTGAGGCCTTTGTCCTGCAGTGGACCTTTCTTGTTGTTATAAATGTGTTGCATCGATATTTAAGAGAGAGAGAGAGAGAGAGAGAGAGAGAGAGAGAGAGAGAGAGAGAGAGAGAGAGAGAGAGAGAGAGATGAGCTCCTATTTTTTTTATTTAAACGAAAACATATCTATTGATATTATTCTAGTGTTCTATTGATGTAGACTTGTGGATGTATAGCAACTGAGAGAGAGAGAGAGAGAGAGAGAGAGAGAGAGAGAGAGAGAGAGAGAGAGAGAGAGAGAGAGACCTATGAAACCAAAATCTTGATTATTACTTCTTTATTGGATTGAATTATATGTTTTCAATTCTATATACACAAATGTGTAGCAGCT
>NC_090732.1:106919333-106936833 GCF_036898095.1 Palaemon carinicauda
AAAAAAAATTTTAATTGTTACCAGGGAGACAAATCCTTAAAGGATAAGGTAAACTCCACATCCAAAGTGTGCACAGAAATTTACAAACATGTGAAACTACCAAGTGATGTTATAAAGTTTTTTGTTAAATGCAGATTGTATTTTCGGTTGCGAAACCCGCTGTGAAAAGTAAAAAATAAATTATGTAAATTGGTTAACGGAAATAAAATCTGTAATGACTTTTGCATTTTATTCGATTCAAACCTTGGTATGCAATCTAAATTCCAAAATAAATTTAGTGTTAAAGTTTTTTCTTGGCAATCTTCAATTAGTAATATAGTATGATATAGTGGTATTCAGTAGCTGTAACAAGTGTACACAGCAATGAGAGTTGGCCAGTGGCATGTTATTCTTCAGCAGCTAATCCTCATATCATCGATAATTCATGCCATATCCTTTAAGTTTGGAAAATCATTTTCTTCATAAACATAGTTAATTGTTTTTGGTAAATGGATTCATAGACTTGGATACTTGTTTGCCCTCCACACAAAGATTAACCTTTAAATTTCTTTATTAAATATGGCAAAAATAAACCTCAAGAGTATTTTTCCAAAATGGAACCCCCATTTTAACGGTTGCAGAACATGAAATAGGTAAGTCTCCCAGAAACTCCGTGGTGCCTGTACGTTTTCTCTTTTACCTAACATTCTCACTTACGTTTTCCCCATTTTCTCTGTGGGTTCTACTAACGATGACGTCACAACATGCGTGTGAGTAGACCTTGTATTCTTTCGATCTTGGTACTCTCCTTACCCAAATCACATGGACACCATTACCTGTTTACTGCCATTGGCCGCTCCAGTCGTTGGCCTGAAGCCATCCCCATGCAAACTGCTAGATTCTTCTCATATACATCTGCCTTAGTCTCAGGGTGGATAGCGAGGTTTAGTATCCCTAAGCATTTCCCTGAGCATATTCTCCTCTCAATTGTGGTCATCATTAGCAAATCTCCTGGGCATCATCCTATATCAGATAACCGCCTACAACACTGCAGTCACCGGAATGGTTGAACGTTATCATCGCACCCTCAAAGCAGCTTTGATGTCCCAATGCAATAACTCCAATCGGTTTGCTCAGCTTCCCTGGGTCCTCCTTGGATCAAGGGCCACTCCTAAGGACACCCAGAATATCTCAGCAGCTGAAATATACAGAACTGGTGGTCGTCCCTGCTGAATTTTTTCCATCTGCAATTTTCCCGGACAATCTCCAGAGCCTACGTCACGTTGTGGGGACATTTACTTCCTGACGCCAGGCTTACAACCACCAGCGAAGTAGCACATATCAAAATATTCAAACACCAGAACAGATTTCTTCGTGCGCACCGGCACTTGCAAACCACCGCTGACACCCCCTTACAGGTGCGCTTTCCTTGTTACCTGTTGCAAGCAGAAGGTTTTCTTAATTACCATTCGTGACAAAGAACACTGTGTCTCCATTGATCGCCTAAACCTTTGCATCTCCTGCAAGATGACCCGCCTACAGTTCGCCTTTATAAGGGAGGGCGCCCTATTACCCATGTATGTCTCTTTTAGAGGGAGCCATGTAATGCACGTGTATATCATACACGCTCATACACTATACTGTCATTGTTTCTCTCTCTCTCTCTCTCTCTCTCTCTCTCTCTCTCTCTCTCTCTCTCTCTCTCTCTCTCTCTCTATTAAGATTACTTTAACTTAAGTAAGTTATGAGTTACTTGCCGGAAATTGTCCTCTTTTGTTCTTCTATGTTATCGGTTACTTCCTGGTTTTCATTCAGTCCAAGTCTAAAAGAATTCTTGCAACTCTTCGGTGAATCTTACATTCAGACCATGTTTCCTTGACCACGACGCACGAATAGCGATGATGACCTGAAGTTTACTATTGCTTTTGCTCGAACTGAATTGGCTCCAATTGCCAGATATTGCTTTGGTTTTTTCCCATACTCTCTCTCTCTCTCTCTCTCTCTCTCTCTCTCTCTCTCTCTCTCTCTCTCTCTCTCTCTCTCTCTCTCTCTCTCTCTTTCAGTTATTTTTATAGAATGAAGGTGGATTTGATATACATTGTCTGACTTATAAAGTAACCATGCAAATATAAGAAAATTCGTTTTCTGAATATTATTCATTATGAGATTATGATATAAATAGCCAATAACTGTTTAAATTCTATCATTTCAGGAACATTACATCACTTTCTTAAGACCGACTCTTTGTGTTTTTGTAAAAAAACTAATTCAACGGTTATCCGTTGTTTTCATATATAATGACCCCTGCTTGAGCATGAATAGAGGAATATAATTTTTTCTTCTATTATAGTGGTTAGTTTTCATGGTCTCTTGAAATATAAAACCATCCCATTCCTTATTTGGTTGAATGTTTACGGAGGGATCCTGAAATAAAATTTATTCATACTAGGGATAAACCTTCCGTCATTTTGAGAAATATGTTTCAATAAATTTTTCGATGTTGATCTCCAGGTACTTGTGGAATTATGGGTTCTAAGGAGTTCGAATTCAATTTCATCATCATCATCACCTAGTAATATTCTTCAAACTTATTAAGTAGTCCGTCATTCAATTCTCAACTAATCCATTTTAACATACTTTATCTACATGATTGGTCTTTTTTTCTGACGTAACTGTATGTTACCAACTCCATTGGCTTATCTTGCCTCTTTTTGAGTACTGGGGAAGGCCATCAACATGAGTGAAAAATGAGTTGAAGTAGATGTATTATTTCTTTTATTGTTGTTTTTTTTTTTTTTTTTACTTTGTCCTTCGTAATCAGAAATAATTTTCATTACTTAAAAGACATTGATTGCCTAATACTATAAAAATTATTGTCAATCTTTTTATAATTATTATTTAAAAACTTCAAAACTAATTTCAGACGCGCATGTTATATAAACAATTATTCAAGTGCTAAAGTTGTTTTTTTATCTCTTACAGGTAAGAATCTGTGATGGAAGGACATATACTTGTGTACAGTATTGAATCTAAAGGGTAAGGTATGAACTCTTCAAATTCTTTTTATTTCTACACTGCCTTTAGGAATCACCATTTCATGAAAATTTTGAGTGTTTTGCAATTGATTGTGTAAGTTTTATTTGCAAAAAAAAAAAAAAAAAAAAAAAATACCTAGGCGCAAATAAAATGTCATTATTACCTCAGAAGATTCTCTTGCATCTTATTAATCACTAGTCAGTTCCCTACGAAAGAAAAGAACACTTGCATTTTCAAAGCGACGGAAATTTGAAATGGAAATATGGTTCAATGCTTCCACTTTCCCATGCCTAGGGCTGTCATAACGCAGAGCAATTTCATCAAAAACAATTCCATAAAGTATTCACCATTGGAAACTCTCTCTCTCTCTCTCTCTCTCTCTCTCTCTCTCTCTCTCTCTCTCTCTCTCTCTCTCTCTCTCTCTCTCTCTCTCTCTCTCTTCAGTTTGTATAATTTAGAAATTATGAGAGTAGAACTGATTTTACGTGGTAGATTATTCGGTAGTTTTCATGGAGGAAATAGAACGTTCTTATAATATCCTGTTATTTTAATTACCATAGGGTTGCGAAATTATTCTCCACAAACTTACGACATAGAAAGGAAATTCAACGGTAGTGAAGGAAAATGTGCCCTATATAGGGCGATAAAATGTAAATAAAAAGTTAAGAAAATTTGCCGGTATTGACTAGCATTGAGAGACCATAAACAACAGTCGCGAGTAGGACATGTCTGAGGCCCTTGTCTTGCAGCGGACTAGCAATATCTGATGATATGTATATACATATATAGATATATATATATATATATATATATATATATATATATATATATATATATATATATATATATATATATATATATATATATATATATATATATATATATATATATATATATATATATATATATATATATATATACATATATAATATATATATATATATATATATATATATATATATATATATATATATTATATATATACATATATATATATATATATACCATATATATATATATATATATATATATTATATATATACTATAGAGTTGAGTAACGTACAAATAAATTTCAAAAGAACTTAAATATGCCAATGAATTGATTTCGTTGAAGTAGCTGTTAAGAAAACAAATTGAAGGAGATCTAAGAAAGAATAATTGAAGCACCTCGAGGAGTAAGCCTTATTGTGGTCACCGAAGACAAATCTATCCTCTATTTATTATGGAATAAGTATCGGGGACATTCTATGCTTGGGACAGAAATGGGATAAGATTTTTTCCTTGGAATACGGAGCAGGTTTCAATTGCTCTTAAAAAAAAAATTAACAAGAAATCTGTTTAGAATAGTGACATCCAAGCCAATAGCATTGTATATGAGGTCATTACCGGTATGGGTAATGTCACTGACTTCGGTTTAAGTTTTCACAAAAGGGAGGTTCTGCATAATTAGGAATAACTGTTTGAGTTTGCCAAGAAAGGTGAATAGACAAGGAGCAGGACTTCTCTGTCACTGAATTAACCATATTGGTTCAGGACATGACATCCATGACTCTAATAGTACAAGATTTAACATTATGTTAAATGGTTTAAAGGCTACTCATGAATGTCATAGTCAAGGGACAGTGACAACACCATAGCTAGCAGGACAATACTCTAGAGATTAACCATAT
This sequence comes from Palaemon carinicauda, assembly GCF_036898095.1. NCBI lineage: Eukaryota > Metazoa > Arthropoda > Malacostraca > Decapoda > Palaemonidae > Palaemon > Palaemon carinicauda. The sequence continues at coordinate 106,924,019 of NC_090732.1, forward strand.
ATACATACGAGAATGATCAGCGCCCAAGGCCCTCTCTACCCATGCCCCCTCTCCAGCCAAGCAAGGACCAGAGAAGGCCAGGCAATAGCTGCTGATGTCAGCAAGTACACTAATAGGCTCTCCAAAGCCCCACATCCTTAGGTCACAAGGAGGGTGAGGTTGCAGACACTACAAGAAACTGTCTAGTTTGAACGGGACTCGAACCCCAGTCAGGTAAATCACCAGGCAGGGACGTTTCCAATAGGCAGCCAGAACCCTAATTATTAAGTGGGCTGTGGGGGAGACTACTTATAGGGAGAAGTCGAAGAAAGATTCGGTTAGGTCAATACAGACTAAAAAAAAAAAAAAAAAAAAACACACACACACACACACACACACACACACACACGTCTTAATAGGTGATTACTGATTGCGCAGGAAGCTTATAACTTTATTAAAAAACCTCTATAGTTGATACGTGAGATGAAAATAACACACACCAAAGGAGGGCGACCATTGGTATCTGTTGAATTAAGATACTGCAAAGAATAGAAAATTTTATACATAATAATGGATGTATGATATTAAAAGTACTGTCTATAATTTATTTGTTTACGTTAAAGTTTTTATATCTTAATTATGTAGATTTCACGATGATTGTAAGCATTTAAATAATTTTGATATGGCAGATTAGGATCCGCATGATTTTATAGTTAAAACGGGTTTATTGCTTTTTTTTATCATCGACACAAATAATTAGATTAATACACATGCATGCAGACAAATCGTTCATTTTACAATATGCCCTTTCCCTTGAAGAGAATGATGATATGAATTACCCTTTCATTTCTTATTGTGTCTTATAGGATGAGGTTTATAGCCCAGAACTCGTATTAACCTGGTTGCAATTACCTCTAAAGGTTTTCAGCAATGTACGTTTAACTCATGACCTCAACACTAAATTTGCTCATGAGAACTCTTGCTGGGTAGGGGATGATAGCACCGTGTACACCATGTACCTACACACACACACACACACACACACACACACATATATATATATATATATATATATATATATATATATATATATATATATATATATATATGTGTGTGTGTGTGTGTGTGTGTGTTGTTCTGTGTATACACACACACACACACACATATATATATATATATATATATATATATATATATATATATATATATATATATATATATATATATATATATATATATATATATGTGTGTGTGTGTGTGTGTGTGAGTTTTTCTGTGTGTATTTGTATATAAGCATCTTTTAAATGGCGTACCTCGTATCTTCTTGTATAAGACAAAGTATTGTACTCGTTTTATCAAAGAAATTTCAAATTTTTATAATAATTTCCATTGTCTCCCTTTACATTTTAATCTCATGAATGTTGGCCACAATAAGAATAGGTTTTATATGGTTACAACCTTATCAAGAAAATAATTTTTAATCGGTATACTACCAATAGAGAAACATTTTTTTCAAGATCGATTTGATACATCTATATCTCAAGTCATGATACTATTTCTCACCGAATAAATTTGAACAGGCACCACTATTTTCAATAAAAAGTAGTTAATAAATATTGAATGACCCCTTAGTATAACTACTGCCGATCATTCTAGGCAATCTCTCTGTCCCCAGTATAATTCTAACAAAAATTGCCGATCATTTAAGGCAGTCTCTCTGCCCTCAGTATAATTCTAACAAAAATTGCCGATCATTTTCGGCAGTTTCTCTGTCCTTAGTGTAATTCTAACAAAATTGCCAATCATTTTAGACAGTTTCACGGTTTTCAGTATAATTCTAACAAAAATTGTCGATCATTTTAGATAGTCTCTCTGTCAGTATAATTCTAAAAAAAAAATTGCCAATCATTTTAGACAGTCTCTCTTTCCTCAGTATAATAATAACCAAAATTTCTGATGATTTTAGACAGTCTCTCTGTCTTCAGTATAATTCTAACAAAATTGCCGATCAGTTTAAACAGTTTCTCTGTCCTCAGTATAATTATAACCAAAATTGCTGATCATTTTAGACAGTCTCTATGTACCCAGTATAACTATAACCAAAATGGCTGATCATTTTAGACAGTCTCTCTGTCCCCAGTGTAATTCTAACAAAAATGGCCGAACATTTTCGACAGTCTCTCTGTCCTCAGTATAATTATAACCAAAATTGGTGATCATTTTAGACAGTCTCTCTGTCCCCAGCATAATTATAACTAAAATTGCCGATCATTTTCGAGAGTCTCTCTGTCCTCAGTATAATCATAACCAAAATTGTTGATCATTTTCGACTGTTTCTCTGTCCACAGTATAATTATAACCAAAACTGCCGACCATTTTCGAGAGTCTCTCTGTCCCCAGCATAATTATAACCAAAATTGCTTATCATTTTAGACAGTCTCTCTGTCCCCAGTATAATTCTAAAAAAAAAAAATGCCGATCATTTTCGACAGTCTCTCTGTCCTCAGTATAATTATAACCAAAATTGGTGATCATTTTAGACAGTCTCTCTGTCCCCAGCATAATTATAACCAAAATTGCCGATCATTTTCGAGAGTCTCTCTGTCCTCAGTATAATCATAACCAAAATTGTTGATCATTTTCGACTGTTTCTCTGTCCACAGTATAATTATAACCAAAATTGCCGACCATTTTCGAGAGTCTCTCTGTCCCCAGCATAATTATAACCAAAATTGCTTATCATTTTAGACAGTCTCTCTGTCCCCAGTATAATTCTAAAAAAAAATTGCCGATCATTTTCGACAGTCTCTCTGTCCTCAGTATAATTATAACCAAAATTGGCGATCATTTTAGACAGTCTCTCTGTCCTCAGTATAATTATAACCAAAATTGGTGATCATTTTAGACAGTCTCTCTGTCCCCAGTATAATTATAACCAAAATTGCCGATCATTTTCGTGAGTCTCTCTGTCCTCAGTATAATCATAACCAAAATTGTTGATCATTTTTTCGACTGTTTCTCTGTCCACAGTATAATTATAACCAAAATTGCCGACCATTTTCAAGAATCTCTCTGTCCCCAGCATAATTATAACCAAAATTGCTTATCATTTTAGACAGTCTCTCTGTCCCCAGTATAATTCTAAAAAAAAATTGCCGATCATTTTCGACAGTCTCTGTCCTCAGTATAATTGTAACAAAAATTGCAAATCATTTTCGACAGTCTCACTGTCCTCAGTATAATTATAACCAAAATTGCTGATCATTCTGAACAGTCTCTCTGTCCCCAGTATAATTATAACCAAAACTGCCGATCGTTTTCGACAGTCTCTCTGTTATCAGTATAATTATAACCAAAATTGCTGATCATTTTAGACAGTCTCTCTGTCCCCAGTATAATTCTAAAAAAAATTGCCGATCAATTTCGACAGTCTCTCTGTCCTTTGTATAATTATAACCAAAATTGCTGATCATTTTCGACAGTATCTCTGTTCTCTGTATTAACCAAAATTGCTGGTCATTTTAGACTGTCTCTCTGTACTCAGTATAATTCTAACGAAAATATTCCAGTCACCCTCTTAATATAATTTCAACTAGCAAATGTGAGTTATTTAGTTCACCCTTGAGGTATATCTGCCAATTACTATTTCCCATCTGCTATCCTGTGAACATGATGAAGATAAATAAGTTAGAACCAATACTATTTTTTTTATAAATATACTAGCTAATACCTGTACGCTATTAATGCAATAATCAAAAATAGATGATAGCCATCCTCTCTGCTTGAAACATAATTTCCACAAATAAACAGGAACGTGGCCCTATATAATTCCACCAATGGTTGTTCCCTTCTTTCAAGCAATGCCATCACATCACTCAAGCTTTATGAGACATTGCGTCCCGCTATTTCATTATTTTCAGTCATTTCGTCCGCCCACAACGTTGTTAATGTCTGTAAATAACTCACGTTATTTGTCGATTACAATAAATTTAGGTACTTTATCAAATAAGAACATATCGACATTGATTTACACGTTGCCAAATGTATGTATATTAGTTTTCATATGTCACTGCAGCAGAGATTTTATTTCTTATTGCCCTATGCTGTTTGAAATATGGAGTTATCACGAAAATTTAGATTAATGATAAACAATACTATTCTTCAGTTTTTCTAACATTATCTTGCAAGCTTTATAAAAAAAAAAAAAAAAAATAACCTGTTATAATTACACACAAAATTATATCACATGCAAAGGAATGTGCCATGCGTATGAAATACTGATATGGTTTACCAACATCGTCAAAGTTATTTAAACTACGCATCCCATCGCAGGTATATATTGAGAATACACATTTTTTTTTTATTCATTTATACATTAATGGAAGCAGGCAGAAGTTATTGGTCGTATTTGGAAAATTAAACCCGAGAAATTTCTATCAACTGTTGAAGTTCGATTACTCGAGATTCATATTCGAATAAGAAATTTAGAAATTGTTTAGAGACCTTTTTATTTTGTATTAGTTTTCTGTGGTCTTTAGTAGAGGAACATGATGTTGATAATTTACTAACATATTAGTATCATCAAAATAACTTCTTTTATCAGTATACTAAAAAATTAAAGAAAAAAAAAAGACTATTAACAAAACTGAAGTTCTATTATAGGATACAAATGTTTTCGTTAACTGCCAAAATCAACGCCCTTCTACGAAAAACCATTGAAATAAATATTAAATTACCATTTTTTTTACACGTTGAAAATGAAAAAGTCATACAGATAACGAGTATGCGACCTTTAACGTCATCGATTTATTCACCTTAAACTTTATAGCCTCCCAAAAATGTAGAAGCAAAACAATTTTCTTTGATTAAAATTCCCTATCATCATCATCCTTGCCATTTGGAAATGTGCAGTTCTAACGATGGGATAATGTTGGTTAAATCCAATGAACTATGGTTGGCTGTCTACATCTTGTGGCTCATCCCCACAATATCCGTTCTAGAACTGTGTTACCTTTTGAGAATAAGGATTATGTTACTACAACACGTCTCTTATTTTTAGGCTCAACCTTAAGTATCGATAAATTTATACACAGACACACACACACACACACACACACACACACACACACACATATATATATATATATATATATATATATATATATATATATATATATATATATATATATATATATATATATATATATATATATATATATATATATATATATATATATATATATATATATATATATATATATATATATATATATATATATATATATATATATATATATATATATATATATATATATATATATATATATATATATTTATATATAACTGCACATATATATATAATATATATATATATATATATATATATATATATATATATATATATATATATATATATATATATATGTATGTAAATATTTTCAAAACTTCACACTATATATATACATATATATATATATATATATATATATATATATATATATATATATATATATATATATATATATATATATATATATATATATGTATATATATATATATATATATATGTATATATATAAATATATATATATATATATATATATATATATATATATATATATATATATATATATATATATATATATATATATATATATATATCAGAACTTCACACACTATATATATATATATATATATATATATATATATATATATATATATATATATATATATATATATATGTAGGACAAAGGCCCCAGGCGTCCTTCCACACGTGTCTGTTTACGGTCTTTGTATACCATTTCATACCCGAAAATTTTCTTAGCTTGTCAATCCATCATCTTCTCTACCTACCCCTGCTTCATTTGAAATCTCTAGGGGCCCATTCTGTTATTTTTTTTTATCCAACTATTATCTGTTATTCCCAAATATATGTTCTGGCCGCCTCCATTTTCTTTTCTTACATGTTGTTAGAATATCCTCTACTTTAGATTGCTATCGTATCCATGTCGTGCTTTTTCAGTCTCCTAGTGTTATTCCCATCATTATTCTTTACATAACTCTTTGAGTTGTAAGTAGCTTATTTTTATAAGGTTTTAGTAAGGCTTCAAGTTTCTGACGCATAAGTTAATACTGATAGCATTATCTGATTAAATACTCTTTTTTTTTTTTTTTTTGTAGAGAGAGAGTGGCTATTAAATTTTCATAATCTCATTTTGTTTACCAAAAGCTCTTCATCCCATGCTTATCATTCTTTTCATTTTTGTCTAATGTCTTGAGGGTACACGTATTGCCTGTGCAAGTACGTATATTCCTCCGTAACCCTTATTTTTAGTCTCAGTATTTTCATTGAACATTATTATTGTTTTCCTGATATTAATTTTCAGCCCTACATTTCTGTTTTCTCTATTAAAATCTTCTATCCTTTTCTGCAATTCCTTCCATAATTCACTAAATAGAAGTATGTCATCTGCAAATCTTAAGTTGAGTTATTTCCCACTAATGTTATTTCCTGTTTTTCTAGTTTTAATTCTTAAAAACTTCTAGGCATGCTGTGATTAATTTAGGCAAGATGGGATCTTCCTGTCAAATTCCTTTTCAATCGGAATTTTCTCATTATCTTTATATAGTTTTACAATTGCTATATTATCCATGTAGATATCTTCAAGTGTTCTAGAATGAGGTTCATCTATTACTTCCTTTTGAAGGGCTTTTATTACCGCAGAAGTTTTGATAAAATCAAAAGCTTTTTCATAACTTATGATTGCCTTACATAGTGGTTTGCCATACCCTGTTGATTTTTCTATTTGCTGGTTAATATCATGAATATGGTCAGTTGTTGAATACCCGTTTCTAAGACTTGCCTGCCCTTTTGGTTAAATAAAATCTAGCTATCTTTTTATTCGACCTAATGTGTGTATAAATGAAAGCCCACTCACAGACAATTACCAAAGTATGCTACGCAGCAGAACGAAGTTCCAAACAAAGAAGGAAATAAGCAAGTAGAGTGCAAAAATGAAATTGAAAATTGCAAATAAAAAAAGATCTTCCCTTCGTTGATAGGCGCATAAACCCCGAACCTAAGAGAGTCTGTTATCAGAACTGCAACACACTGCAACCGGGGATCCGATTCTAATGCTGTCTTTGGCCAGAGAGATCCTCAGCTGTCTGTCTGTTTACTTAAGATATCACACAGCGAATAACCTAATAGCAAAGTTATGAATAGGCTGCCGTTGAGCGGTGCTGGACGGCCAACAAACTCGGAGAGAGAGAGAGAGAGAGAGAGAGAGAGAGAGAGAGAGAGAGAGAGAGAGAGAGAGAGAGAGAGAGAGAAGAGAATACTTTTTTATTCATGAGACTTCTTTTTTTTATCCAAATATAGAGAAAGTAAAATTTAGAGCACGGATATAGTCACTAGCGTAAACAGACGGAAAAGCAGAGGAAGATATTTTGAGGGACAGGATGGGATCTATTTTGACAAATGAAGAATATCCATGGATGGCTGAAAATATGATGTGGCATAAGGCAACAGGAACAGAGAACATACGTTGCGGGCATTTCGAATACACGAGGGATATGATATCTCCACATATATATGTATATGCGTGTATATATATATATATATATATATATATATATATATATATATATATATATATATATGTGTGTGTGTGTGTGTGTGTATATATAAATACATATGTATATATATATATATATATATATATATATATATATATATATATATATATATATATATATATATATATATATATATATATATATATATATATATATATATATATATATATATATATATATATATATATATATATATATATATATATATATATATATATATAGGCGTGTGTGTGTGTGTGATCACTTTGCCTCAGATGGGAGCAGGTCTATTTTCACTTGCAAATTTTTACTCGTCCATAACATTATGTGGCACCTGGAATATCTACCATTTTATGCAAGGACAAATATATTCCGGTTTTAAACATTTTTTTGCTGCATCACATATCGCCACACGAGTTTTTCTTTGTGCTCAAAATGACCCACATATTTTTCAGGGAAATATGTTTTCAACATTTTTCCTAGACCTATAGTGCATGATTATTAATGGAGTTGGACCCTGAAAAATTGATGGTGGCTCGATAAAATAATATATTTTCCTAAGTGACTCCCATTCACATTCTAATGGCTCTTGATCAATGTTTCTGTTACTTATAATGTAATTCACATGTGAAGGTAAAAAAAAAAATTGCAGGATGTAAAATTACATGAAACTATTTCCAGCTGAATATTGATGGCTTCGTGACTAAAGTTTGTATATATATATATATATATATATATATATATATATATATATATATATATATATATATATATATATATATATATATATATATATATATATATAATGTGTGTGTGTGTGCGTGTGCATATTGACATGTATAGATGGATCTCACCACTGGCATTGTCTCTTTAACACTGTATGACTGTTTTGAAATTTAACTGCGATTCTCAACAGCAAATTTACTTTTGAGGAACATATTAGGTCTGTATCTTCTTCAATTGCAAAAAAAAAAAAAAAAAAAAAAAAATGTCTTATTAAGAAAGTCTTGTAAGATCTTTGTTGCTCAATGTATTCTGAAGAGGTATTTTAATTCTTTCATTCTACTTTGTTTCGACTATTTTTCTCCTGTCTTAATTTGCTGGACAGGATTTTACGGTCTATTAAATTTCTTATTCCTGATCTAGACGTTGATCTCTGGCACCGTCGTTCAATTAGTTCTTTATGCATGCTGCATAAGATTTTTACTACACAGTATTCTAGAAGCTTTATTCCCGCTGTGACCAATTTGTGGAATGATCTTCGTCATTGGGCAGTTAAATTGGTAGAACTTCAAAAGTTCATACTTTCAGCAAAAGTTTATTTTATTGATGAGTCTGACATGAGTCTTTTTATAATTTATATATGTATATAGTTAATAATGTTACAGTTCCTAAGATATTTTATTTTGATTATTTCCTTTAAGCGCTATTTTTCTATGTTGGAGCCCTTGGGCTTAAAGCATATTGCTTTACCAAGTATTGCAGCTTGGCCAGTAATAATAATAATAATAATAATAATAATAATAATAATAATAATAATAATAATAATAATAATAATAATGATAATAATTCTGGAAGAGTATAATAGCATAAGAAATGATTGATGTTCTCCAGGGGTTCAGACAAGTGGTTCTTACCTGATCGGTAATTGGGAGTTGAATGTAATATTTATTTATTTTTTTTTTGCTCTGCAATATAAATATATATATATATATATATATATATATATATATATATATATATATATATATATATATATATATATATATATATATATATATATATATATACACAGTGTCCCAAAAGATTGTATACACTCTTTGGCTTGTTACAACTAGTTCAATTTATTGATATTAACGTTGAAAACAGATTCACAGGAGAAAAACATTGCACATCTACAGATTCTGAGAGTTCACAGTGAAAAAGTAAGGATACATTGGTCAATTTGAGAATGTTAAAAAAAAAAAGATTAGCTCACATAAAGTGTTCGAACTGGTTGCCGTTCTGCTCTATACACTTTTCGCATCATGGAAATATGGAACTACAAACTGTTAGTAGCATATCTCTTTGTATCTGAGCACATTCTTCTTCAATTGCCTCTAAGTTCGTCAATTGTTTTAGGTTTTTGCTGTATACCTTGTCCTTTAAAAATCCCCACAAAAAATAGTCTATGGGTGTCAAATCTGGTGACCTAGCAGGAAATTTTACGGCCCCTCTTTTTCCAATTCATCTGTTTAGCAGGTTTTCCTCCAGATATCCTCTCACATTACGATGAAAGTGTGAGGGTGCACCATCTTGTTGGAATTAGAACTCGGAATCTCCAAATTGTTCATGGAAGCATGACATAACAAATTCTTGCAACATGTCGAGATCATTCAACCCAGTCAGTAGTGCCTTCGATAAAGAATGGTCTGATAAATCCCCTAGCTGAAAGTCCACAGCAGACAGTGACTCCAGGCAAATTCAAGTGATGTTCCACTGTAAGATGAGGATTTTATTGTGCCCAGTACCTGCAGTTATGGCGATTTATCATAGCCATTTAATTTAAATGTGGCTTCGTCACTCCAGATAATTTTCAGTGAAAACGTGTTATCGTCTGCACATCGTGTACGGTACCACTCGCAGAATTCAATCCCTTGTTCAGGGTCATCTTCGTTTAGAGCATGAACTAGCGCTGGAATAAAACTTTTCCATTGCGCACTCTTCAAAATGCGACGGACGCTCGATTTTGGGATACCTCTTTCACGTGACAGTTGACGAACAGATTTTCGTGGGGAATTCTGAACATTATCAATAGCATCTTGCTCTTTAGTTGGGCTTGTCGATGTTCTTTTTTGTCCTGAATGTCCTTTTCTCATGCACTGGATGGTCCCATGATTTTCAAAGTTATCTACGATTCGTGAAATGGTGATGCATGTTGGGGCATCTCTGTGGTACTCACTCGTAAATCGTCTTTGCACTTCAGCTTTATTTTCACATTACCAGAATGTTTAACAAAAAAAAAAAAAAAAAAAAAAAAAAAAAAAAAAAAAAAAAAAAAAAAAAAAAAAAAAAAAATGCTCGAACGTAAGCCTAGATCCGCATTCTTATTAGCCATTCAAAGTCAAAGAGTGTATATATTATTTTGGGACACTATATATATATATATATATATATATATATATATATATATATATATATATATATATATATATATATATATATATATATATGTGTGTGTGTGTGTGTGTGTGTGTGTTTGTTTGTGTATGTGTATGTGTATTCCTTTATTGTGTTCTGTTCTTGAAAATTCACATATGTGTACATTTGTCATTTTTATTTTTTGAGCAATAGAATATGTAGTGACTTTTTAGTATTCACCAGTTAAATATTCATAGAGTAAAATTTTCATTTCATACCGTTTTTCTTTTACCGTACTTGTAAATTCCCACACGAGATAAGCTACCTCACGATTTGGTAGAAAAGTAGTGTCTCTTTTTATAAATAATATCATCAAATAAAACATGAAACTTTATGTCCTTTGCAACGATTTATGTTTTGCAAATATATGCATATAGGCAAGAATGTTTATTGTAAATGTGGAAAATGAATGAGATATTGGTATTTAGCATGAATGTTTTAGTTCTCTCTCCCTCTCCCTCTTATTTGGACAACTAGGTAAAACAATGAGGATAACTTCTAATTTCCCCACCTCTCTTTCGCTCTCCCTAGCCTTCACACTCTCGCTCTCCTTAAATTTTGAGTAAATGAGAGAGCAAAACTGTCAAAATTTCGTAAAACATTGCAGTGTTTCAGCACTCACGTCATTAAAACAACATACTATATCATAACTGTATATTGTTTGCCTATTTCAAACATTACACACTCTTATATTATTATTCTTGAATTCCCACCTTATAAACGTCCTCCAGCATTGCTTTCAATATTTGGACTCATTTTACACTTTATGAAGAATATCAGTTGATTGATAGCAAAGGAAATTTCTGCTTCCCTCTATCTGCTTGTCATTTGTCATTTATTGGGAGTTAGGCTTGGTCAGCTAAAATTATTATTATTATTATTATTATTATTATTATTATTATTATTATTATTATTATTATTGATACTATAGTCCATAATATGATCGTGATGTAGTGGTCTGCAAAAAAAAAAAAAAAAAAAAAAAAAAAAAAAAAAAAAAAAAAAAAAAAAAAAAAACTATCGGAAGAAAGTAAAATGCTTTGAAAATCTTTAACAATAAAAACACATCATTGAACTTAGATTGACATCGTATTCACTAGAGGAATGAACACATAAAAAGAAAATCGACCGATGAAATAAGGATCAGTCAGCATAATAACAGAAGGGATTATGTACAGCACCTGTCCATTATCATAGGTTAATTGCTTAAAAAACTCTTCAAGGATCATTTGGGGTCGTAGTGAGAGAGACAAAGTTTCACAATAGCACTCGACATTCTACTAACCTTAAACTTCTAAATTGTCGCCGGAGTACTTTTAATCTCTTTGGCTTAATGAAGGCCGAAAGTTTAAAGTAGAGTTGTGAAGGTCAAAAAGGGAGAAAAATAGAGGGAATCGGCCATATCTATACTCAGGGGATTCAAGATATGACAGATGGGTGTTTAGGGCAATGCTCGTCTACAAATTGAGCACGCAAGCATTGTGAGGGAGTCTAATAAAAAAAAAAAAAAAGATAAAAAAAAAGAATAAAAAAAACTATTGGTCTTGAACAAAAAAATAAAAAAAATAAAAAGAAATAGACAGGATTGAGAACATCGAGAGGATTATCAACGTTTAATGTTACGGTACACTGTTAAAAATTTCCATTTAAAAACGGTAAATGCTTGGAAACATTTATTCCAGGATTTTTACCGTTTAGAAAATGGATATATTGACGTAAAGGAGTGATATTACGGTCACCAACCCGTAAAAGATGATAACTAAGTAAGGTAAACAACGGCCGCCTATATTTTACTAAAATAAAGCTGAGAACAGTATATTTTTACGGAGAATTTCCGAATAATGGTAGGGTTTTTTTTTCCTTTTTTTTTTTTTTCAAGTGCAGTTGTTTCCTCTCCATGGATTGCCTTGCTTGATTCTCTTGCTTCGTAAGTTTTTACATGAATTCCTTTTCTTTTAAAATCATATAATAGGGTTCCTATTAATTTCTTCCGTTATAAGACAGAATTCATGGACTTTCAAAAATGAGATTTAAAAATT
>NC_090732.1:106941833-106944333 GCF_036898095.1 Palaemon carinicauda
GCATTTTGTATGTTCATTATCTTATTCATAGATTATTGTAGTAAAACTAATTGCTAAAATATATATAATTTATATAAATAAGCGCAACAGTTTAGTAATGTTTTCCCAGCCATTATGTAGAGGTTTTGAAAGACATCATCTGAACCTTCCCCCAAGAAACGTGAACGCTATATTAATCCATTATTCCTCGACAAGTTCGGAATTGCTGTTGGTAGTGGTAAAGGCATATGTGTTGTGTGTTCTAAATAAATTTATGAAGAATTCCTGAAATCTAATAAACTACAGAGACACATGGAAACTCAAGCAAATATTGTTGTTCTCTCAGAAGAGGCTCTCAAGAAAATTTGTCCTTATTGTTATGGAAATCTAATCAAGTCACAGGCAATTTTATGCAGAGCACTATCTCACAAGGAAAAGATGGAAATGTTTTCGCATAAAACAGATTCTCTCATTGCTCAGCAAAAGCGACCTCATACACAGGGTGAATCTAACAGAAAACCTGATTTAAAAAACTTTTTTGAAATATTTGAGGTGAAGCTTTGCTTAAAAGGATATTGGTGCTATTGATGATGATACTTTCAGCAATGATAGTATAACAAGACGCCTCAAACATATTGCAGCAGACCTGGAAGAACAAATTTTAGAAGATCTCAAACATTCCTCATGGACAGCCCTGGCATTCAATGAGTTGATTGATATAACAGCATAAATACAACTTCTAATCTTTGGAAAATTTCTGAGGGTGAACTGATGCATTGCTTGTTTGCATTTCACTTTAAATTAAAATAAGAGTTGAGGATATTTTCAATGCTATTGATAACGTCTTTACTAAAAATACTCTGGAGTAAAGCAATTGAATGTAGCATGAATGCTGCCCCATCTATGATGGGCAAGAATATTGAAGTCCATGAAAAATTTTCAAAAAAAAAACATTCATTAAAATACACCACTGCATTATCCATCGCCAAACTTCTGCGATATGTTGCAGGTATTCTCTTCCATTCTCAATTATGCTGAGGCTAAGGAACTGAATTTTCCCATATTCTGGAAATTTTGATTACCACATACTACTAATGCCTACAGGAAAATCCTGAAAAGGGTTTTCCTTCTTTGCTGTGAACTGGCTATATCCTTGCAAGATCAGGGGTACAATAATACTTGTTATTTTTTGCAATCACTCTTCCTCGATCGCCTTGCACTTCTGACTGGCGCTTTTGAACATGTTAATAAACTTATCACTGAGCTTCAAAGAAATAGGAAATAAGTGTTTGACCTTCAGAGTGCAATCAAACTTCAGATATAACAAAAACTACCTGATACTGTTAGTTACTCTTATTTCCATCACTGAAGAACTCTACCTCGCAGGAGAGAAACAGGATTAACTGGTTTTTTTCACTGAATCTTGTAAGGTATATGAATACTAGTTTCCTAGAATTGTTAGCAGAATCCTGGATTTTGTGCCTTTTCCATTCAAAACCAATGCAAAGTATTGTGGCAGAATTACAAGCGGACCGGACTTTGATGTCTATAAGGACATAGCCAAGTTTTAGATTAAGTTAGGAAATAGGCAGGCAGTTGTAAGAAATGAAGTCTTGCCAGTCTTTATACGATTGAGAACCACTATGTTTATGAGGAAGCATTCTAAAAAAATAGTGTTCATTAAAACTACTATCATATCCATATCACAAACCTGTTTCATAATAAAATGCACCTTCAGATACAGAAAATATATCAAATAGAGACCAGTATGATACTTGTAATGCTGTTATAACTGAGCAGCATATTATGTAGTGGTAAAATAGTATCACCATATTGTAATATCAAAATCTGATGAGTGGCTTGTTATGACCTTATGAAGTTTTGAAACAATACCATTTTGTAACTACCAAATCTGAGAATTTCATTTATGACGAACTACTATTTTAATAGAAATAAATTTTAATGTTTTCTGTTTATCTTTTACTTAAATACCACCATATGACCGAAAATTATCAATAATCCTGAAAATATGAAGTATTGAAACATACTGAAAGCCATTAGAAATGCATCAATGATATACTGTAATAGGATATTATGTAGATGTGTTTCAGCGTCTAAGAAAAATATATACCAGGAGGTGATAAATAATTAAATAAGAGGAGAATAAAACATCTAAAAAGTTACATTGCATTTAATGACCAAGTCAACATGGATTCTGCAGAGATGAGGATAAGGCAAAAGTTCACACGGAAACACAACAAGGAAGACAACATCACTATTGCATTTGTCCACCATCAGCATCAATTACAGTGGTACACCTCCTGCTTAGAGAAAAGATAACCGCCTGAAGAAATCATGAGGGATCGTTTCTCATATCTTGCAGATAATTTCCTCTAGCTGTTACAAGTTGAGGGCCAGTGCCATATTGGCAATTCTACTCGCCATCTTATCTCAACCATGCTCACCGAGTGTCAAATCAGGTGAGAGTAAAGGCCATGTCATGACAGCGGTGTTGTTTTGT
>NC_090732.1:106951833-106961833 GCF_036898095.1 Palaemon carinicauda
TTTTTGTTTATTGTTTTATAAGAATGCTATTTTTTTCAGGGAGGAAGGGGGGGGGGGGTCGTTGCTCGAATGTCTCTTTATACTCATGCCTACCTGTCTATCGAATATATTTTCCTTTCGAATTTGAAAATCTATTTTCATATTTTCAATCACACATATCCCAGTTCATCGAAATCATAATGGACTAAACTACTGTCTCAATATTTTTGGTGAAACAATGAAAAATTTACTTATGAATTCACTATCATAACCCCCCCCCCCCGTAAAAGAAAAAAAAAAAAAAAAAAAAGTACACTTGGATGTAATTGTGGAGGGCCTTTTCATCCACTCATTTTTACCGTTGTTCTTAAATCTTTGATATTCGTTGTAATCTATAGGCAAAATGCGGAGTAACCTAATTATCACATTAGATTTATATATTGACTGATATATACTGTTCTCGTAACTTTACTTAGAGAAGCTTTCTCAACGTGAGTATTAATTCCTTAATCAATCCTGGAGTTGATAGATTCGAATAAGTGAAGCAAAAAATAACAATGTAGGCTCATCATAAGGAATCAGTAGGAAAGTTTTTTAGTGAAATAAGTTTATAGAAATCAAAGGAATGTAATATTCAGAGGCATATCCAAAGGGTGGAGCTAAAGAAATCACTTCTTATTATATCATTTCGCGAGAAACAGTTGTTCATTTTATTCCCGTATTTATCTAACAATGAAATGTCACACAAACATACACACATATATAGACACTCATACAAACATATATATAGGTAAAAAATAAAAAAAACATATACTGTATATGTACATATATATATATATATATATATATATATATATATATATATATATATATATATATGTGTGTATGCATATGTATATATATATATATATATATATATATATATATATATATATATATATATATGTATGTATGCATATATATATATATATATATATATATATATATATATATATATATATATATATATATATATATGTATGTATGCATATATATATATATATATATATATATATATATATATGTATGTATGCATATATATATATATATATATATATATATATATATATATATATGTATATATATAATCATCAATAATCAGTCCACAGCAGGACAAGGGCCTCAGCCATGTCTTTCCACTTTTGTCTGTTAGTTACAAGCTCATTCATTGCTATTACCTTTTTTATCTCTCGGCCTTTCCCACACTGATAATAAAACAACCTGTTTAAGCTTTCCATTGCATGTTTTAGTTTGTTTGAATTTTTGTAAAATTCTTACTCTTAGCTGCTTATATATAAGCTTGCTATCGGTTGAATAAATATTACTTGCATTCATATCGTCTCTCGGTTAGCACCTAAAAACTACCTTGCACATTGATGACCCCTGAGTAATCAGCTCCTTAACGCCTTTTTTGTCTTTTTGCCCATTGCTACATCCCACCCTTGTCATAATGCCACACACTGATCATGATTCTGCGACCAACGCTGCATCGTTGAAACTGCCACCCTTCACCAGTAGTTTGCTTGGTTCCAGAGTGCCGAATTTCAGTTTGCAGAAAGGATTGACTCATTCAAGCAGCAAAGCCGACAATGTCCTCGCGACAATCCCCGAAAACACTTTCCCAGAAATCTCAGATTGGTTTGCGACCAAGGGGACATCCCAATAGCATATGAGAGCCTCAAAAATTGCCTCCTGGAGCAGTACTCACCATCGCTAGCCACTCGTATAGCCAAGTTTTTTCAGCTCCCTCAACAGCTGTTGGGGGAACAAAAGGCTTCATTCACTCTAAGGGAAATAACCAGTATTGCTCTCTTGCAATCTTCCGCAGACGGTTCTTCTCTGGAAGTGAACCTACTTCGGGCCCTTCGGGTACAATGCCTACCCGAACCTGTACATGCCGCCATCCTCAATGTCAATACCTTGCCCATGAAGGACCTGAAGACCAAAATTGACACCCTTATGGACAGCCACTTCACCACCTTCAAGACCTCCACCAATGCCTCAGCTCCTGATGAAGAGGACAACTATTCAACACCGACCGATGCTGATGTGAATACAGTAAGACACTAACATCCGCCCCGTAACATGCCAACGCGGGGACAAAGCTGCGCAGCACCTACATATGCCACCCCTCGCTCACTCCACAAACAAATAACTGTGTAGCCACTCACTGACGTCCAAAAGTCGCAGTTCTGCTTCTATCAATTCAGATTCGGGGCTGCTGCGGGGAAATGTGTGGACGGTTGTCCGGAGCCAAAAACCATGTAGGTAGCCCATCACTTGTGTCAGCGGCCTCCCGTAGCACTAATCTTCTTTTGTGTGCTGTTTTTGGTGGACATGGGTTTTTGCCATGCCGTTCCTTTTTATCAAAGTCACTCTCTAGGACATGGCGTGGTCATTCTAAGCCTGCTGACGTCCACCTGGTAGCTGGCAAGAGATCTGAGATCCCCACCCATGGGTACGAGACACTCAAGCTATCATTTGGAAGTGCCAAATACCATTGGAAATTCCTTGATGCTGACGTAACATTGCCACTACTCGGTGCGGATATCCTTGCCAATTTCCACCTCCTGATTGATGTGGGACATCGACAATTAGTCAATGCGGACACGTACACATCGACACCTCTTCAACCCGGCGCTTCCGACCTCGCACTCCACATCAACGCACTCACGGAGGACTACATCCATCACCTCACGTCCTACCAGGAAGTCTTCCGTCGTGAAATTCGCCAAACCCTCACGGTTCCCGGCAACCACGGTATTTATCACTATATCAAAACAACGGACCCCCCGTGTTTCCCAGATTCCGGCTTCTGGTCACAGATCGTTTGGCAACCGCTAATCTAACATTCATCAAAAGGAAAAAATTAGCCTCTAAAAGGACTCAATCTCATGGTCGTCGCTCTTATACATCATCCTTTACAAGGATGGCCTCCTGCGCCTTTGTGGAAACATGCAGACAGAACTAGAAAACTACCCCTCGCCAACATCGCCTACGTCACCTCCTTCTTGCACTGATATTCTTAATGTCCTTTTATTATCTGTCATTCTCATTATATGTAATCCCTATGTCCAAGTCCTTTGGAATATTGTTAGAATATCCTCTATTTTAGTTTGCTCTCTCTCTCTCTCTCTCTCTCTCTCTCTCTCTCTCTCTCTCTCTCTCTCTCTCTCTCTCTCTATATATATATATATGTATATATATATATATATATATATATATATATATATATATATATATATATATATATATATATATATATATGTATAAATTTATATATAAATGAATAAATATATATAAATTCGTATTCTAAATTGTCGTATTGATGTGACCCGATAAAGTATTATATAACATTTTGATATCTATGTACTTCAGTTGTGAATGATGAAAAGATCAGCAAGTATGGATCCTGAAATCCAAACCCTCCAATTTAGAGAAAAAGTAGAAATCTACATAGAAATGAGGCCAACTTTAATGCACAACTCACATGTTTATGGTGACCTAGATTTTAAACGCTCGCATGGGGAGAGCGTAATCATGTTCTGATAAATTATATTTCTGATATATCGTGAATAAGGCAATATTTCTTTATATGAGATTGATAGAATCTTGATAGGCTGAATTGTTTAAAGTTGCAACCCGGAGTGAATTGAAAAGTTTGTACACATACACACACACAAACACACACACACACACACACACACACACACATATATATATATATATATATATATATATATATATATATATATATATATATATATATATATGTATATATACATACATATATATATATATATATATATATATATATATATATATATATATATATATATATATATATATATATGTATATATATATATATATATATATATATATATATATATATATATATATATATATATATGTGTGTGTGTGTGTATTAGATTTGTGTATATTTATGGCTTAAAATCAAATCTATTCAATATATTTCGGAACTCGCGGTGTTCGACACGTTCCTTATAGATTCACTAACAATATACATAAATATCCTATTTTGACACCTCCAAAACCACTTCAATCACTTCACTGTTTTAACCGTTTGCAACAGTTTGCATCAATCTTTTATTTTTTCATTTATTTATTTCTGTAGAGAAGATAGTTGACATTGCACTCAACCTTATTGTTTTGTCTGGACTTATGTGGCTCACAGACAGATATTGGCAATAGTAGCGGAAAAATTAAAAGAATAAATAAAAAAAAGAATATAGTTAATGTTTTCATGATTTCCATATGCTAAATTGTTCAGCTATATTTTCTCTCAAAAACAAAGATGGTATTCCAACCGGAATTCATGAGAGTAGACAAAATAGATGTAAATGAAACATGTTTTTGAAGCTTACCATAGACGTGGCTTTCATCGTACCTACTCTTATCTCGACTATCAAAGCCTGTTTTCTCTTCTCTTCTCTCTCTCTCTCTCTCTCTCTCTCTCTCTCTCTCTCTCTCTCTCTCTCTCTCTCTCTCTCTCTCTCTCTCTCAATCTTGACGAGTCTTGGATAGTTAGGGTCCTTACTGTATTCAATAATAGTTTTCAGTTTATATATATATATATATATATATATATATATATATATATATATATATATATATATATATATATATATATATATAAAATCGAAAATTATTATTGAATACAGTAATGAGCCATACATACATACATATATATATATATATATATATATATATATATATATATATATATATATATATATGTGTGTGTGTGTGTGTGTGTGTGTGTGTGTATATTTAACTTTTATTTTGTTCCATTTGTATTAATATTAATACTGAGTCTTATTTAAATTTGTATATTTTACATCCCTGATGATGAGACCCAAATTCTCAAAAATTTGGAAAATACATGTATGATGCTACGCTGGCGTTTCTCCATCTTATATATACATGTATATATATATATATATATATATATATATATATATATATATATATATTTATATATATATATATATATATACATATATATATATATATATATATATATATATATATGGATATATACAGTATATATATATATATATATATATATATATATATATATATATATATATATATATATATATATATATATATATATATATGTGTGTGTGTGTGTGTGTGTGCTATATAGAACATGTATATTCGTATATATTCGTATTTGCACACACACACACACACACACACACACACACACACACACACACATATATATATATATATATATATATATATATATATATATATATATATATATATATATTTATATATATATTCGTATTTGCACACACACATATGTATATATATATATATATATATATATATATATATATATATATATATATATATATATATGTATATATATATGCGTGTGTGTAGATATATATATATATATATATATATATATATATATATATATATATATATATATATATATATATATATATATATATATATATATATATATATGCGTGTGTGTAGATATATATATATATATATATATATATATATATATATATATATGTATATATATACATATATATGCGTAGATATATATATATATATATATATATATATATATATATATATATATATATATATATATATGTATGTATGTATATATACATATATGGATAAATATCAACACAACATCGTGTTCAAATAGAAATAAATTTCTACCTCATACTTGGGATCGAACGCTAGCCCCTTCTAATGAAAGGCCAGGTCGAAACCAACCATGCCACGAGAGGCCATAAAAGGAAATCCGAACCTGACACTAATCTAGCTGTCCGAGGATTCCTCGGACAGCTAGATTAGTGTCAGGTTCGGATTTCCTTTTATGGCCTCTCATGGCATGGTTGGTTTCGACCTGGCCTTTCATTAGAAGGGGCTAGCGTTCGATCCCAAGTATGAGGTAGAAATTTATTTCTATTTGAACACGATGTTGTGTTGATATTTATCCATATTGACTCATTAGGGGTAATTTGAATGAATTACTACCAATTGTGTCACGTGGTGGGCCGGGGAAATCGGGTAAAACTCGCTGGTAAGAGACTGATGTCTCGCCAGGTAAATCCTCGGACAGCTAGATTAGTGTCAGGTTCGGATTTCCTTTTATGGCCTCTCGTGGCATGGTTGGTTTCGACCTGGCCTTTCATTAGAAGGGGCTAGCGTTCGATCCCAAGTATGAGATAGAAATTTATATACATATATATGTATATATATACATATATATGTATATATATATATCTATCTATCTATCTATCTATCTATATCTATATATATATATATATATATATATATATATATATATATATATATATATATATGTACGTATAATATCAACACTGTTATAACAAAAACAAATTTCGAAAGAGCACCAAAAAAGGAAACCTAGAAAAACATGAACATGAAAGAAATATTATAGAATCCAGGTTAGTGCTAGTATTTAAAATAGTGAGACTGAAGAAAATAAAATGTTGTTATTTCTAAATAATAGACTTCATGAAAAAAAATATAACAGTTTCTTATTAAATTCACAATAATTCAAAAATATATTTTTGTCTAGGAATAAATGGAAATACGCGGTTAGATAAAGACGGAATATAAGCAAACAATATTAAAACTGTACCAATCACAAAATGACTCAAATATGAAGAATTGTATATAGGTTTGATATAAAAATAATGAACAGAAAGAACTGAATTCAGACTGTTTGCTGCTAATTCCTTAAGCCTGCCTCTTTAGTCTTAAGTGAGATTAGGATAATCGCCAATTTTCTTATTTTTCTCATTATCTAGTTGGCAGGTATCTGGGATAAGTTATACACATTAACTAAATGTGCAAGTCGCAGTTAAGATATAAGAAACTAAAGTGTTGGAGAAAGGCTGGCACTAACATTTTATGAGATTGAAAGCATAATTCTTTGGCTGTCTATGATGATACAGGTGTGTTTCCTAAGAGTGACAGATTTTGGAGAAGATTAAACGAACAATTGTTCCATTGATTAGAAGTTACGATTGAAGATCATAGGGGTAACAGGAGCATAACATATTTAGCAATAAGCAATGGAAAGTAACTGGAAATCATGAATTTCTATAAAATTTTAAAATTCAGATGTCAGATATAAAGTTTACGGGGCATGTGCCGGTCTTTTGAAGGGTTTTATCATATAGATGATATTCTATAACTATAAGATATTTTAGCGAAGAGAGAGAGAGAGAGAGAGAGAGAGAGAGAGAGAGAGAGAGAGAGAGAGAGAGAGAGAGAGAGAGAGAGAGAGAGAGAGCATATACACGTCACTTCTTGACAAGGGTTTTAAGGTATTAAGTCAGTAGTCAAGTAAATTGCCGTATAATCGTAACCGCTTTTCATTATCCAAACAATTGTTGAGATTCCACATTGTTCCATTACCGCTGGATGAATATGCATATCATGGTTGAAAATGATTTGGATAGTGTTTGCAAAGGTCTTCAGTGATAACTTAATCCCGTGTGTTTCATTTCGTTGCCATAATTAATGCTATCGAGCAACATCCACCGAAATAAACAATATATATATATATATATATATATATATATATATATATATATATATATATATATATATATATATATATATATATATATATATATATAGATAGATAGATAGATAGATAGATAGATAGATATAGATACATATAAAGGATGCACATCCCCATGACCAGTAAAGCTATACTAATAAGGGACACCTCTACAAGGTTGGTTTGCTTTTAGCGTCCAGACCAAATTCTTCCACCACCACCAATCGGCAGTGGCCAGCGGAGTGTTGAGAACTGGCCAAAACTCAGACATGAATAATACAACCCCGTCTCGGCCCACTGTCCCCAGTGGCCATGGAACAACTGCCCAAGGTGGTGGGCAGTTACATCCTACTGCAGGGGGTGCCAAAAATCTCTGGACGAGAACAAGCCACCTTTTTAAACTGAACATTGCCACATACAACGTCAGAACTCTGTCTAGGGAAGATCCTGGTGTGTTACTAGATGAGCTGAAATAAATAAATTGGATATAATAGAATTGAGTGAAATTTGAAGAACTGGGGAAGCTGACCATAAATTTTTTTTTTTTTTCCAGAGGACATAAAACGAACAAAGAAAATGGAGTGAGTTTTCTTATAAATTAAAATTTTACAGGCAACTCAGAAGAATTTTGTGATACTAGTGATAGAATTGTAGGATTAATTAACTATCAAACTAAATAACAAGTTTAAAATGAGGATTATTCAAATGTATGCACAAATAACATCCAATACAGAGGAATAAATAGGAAGATTTCATGAAGATCTCGAGATATTTATAAAAAAAAAAAAAAATAAATAAAAAACATAAGACTCAACTTACATTTGTTATGGGGAATTACTACTAAAGTAGGTCAAAAGAAGACAGGACAATCGGCAGTAGGTAAATTTGAAGTAGGCTAAAGGAATAACAGAGGTGATATGCTTGTAGAATTTGCTGAAAGAAATTTTTTCCATAAAAAGAAACATTAAAACGGGACAGAGACAAGCCCAAATGAAGAAACGAAAAAATAATATATTCTACTCTCAGGAATAAGGTTAATCTAGTTACAGATGTAACAGTGTTAAAAAAGTTTAAGTCAAACGAGCATAGAATGGTGATAAGCAAAATTGCTTTAGATCTAGGGAAAGAAAGAGAAATAAAAATTTAAGAGAGAAAATAAACATTCCTGTAATAAGAGAAAAACGGATGAGTTTAGTTTAGAAATACAAAGTAAGGACTCCCAACTACATGATGGAATACCAGAAATTAAAGAAGAAATTAACAGCAATTTAACATAATTTGTATCAGATTAATAAATACCAACACTTCGTTAAATTTCTAACATCTGAATTTCAACCATGATGAAAACATACTCTTATTATAGGACTTGGAATTTTATATATATATATTTTTATTTTATTTTTTTATTTCTGATATTTGGTCATTGCATTTATGTGGAAAGGTTCTCTTAACTGATAAAGATAATTCACCCTTTTGATATTTTAAAAAAACTACATCAGAGAAGGGTGCCATCAGCAAAAATGAAAAAAGAAATTGGTATTTGACTAATGTAAATACACAAGTAACATATAGAATATAAAAAAATTTTCCCTTTCTTTACCAAAAATGCAAACATGAAGTTATGAGCAGTTTAAGAAAATAATTAGTAAACAAAACTACTTAGTACAAGACACTTTTGCCCCCTAAACCTTCTGTGATCTTGTTTTACTGGTTGCGTGAGTACACGTTGAGAAAGAGCGATACTTGGTAACTCTGATGCCTTTGCCCATCCCTCACGCTTCCCAGATCTTTGGGAAGTTTCCGGAAGTAGCTAACTTTCATATATATATATATATATATATATATATATATATATATATATATATATATATATATATATATATATATATATATATATATATATATATATATATATAAAACGACCCCATGGGTACATAGATAGATAGAGAATCCCAGCCTTAAGATCCCCACCTCCCCTCTCTCTCACTCTCATACGCAGTTCATTATATTGTTTTAAAAGTGTTGTGACATATCAAAGTTTTGGTGTGACGGATTTTGTAAACATAGTGAGGATTTATAATAGCTCTCTTCAAGTTTTTGTAAACGGCCCTGTAGGAAGGTGGTAGGTTCTAGTATTGTGATCTAGTTATCCATTTTTCATTAAGTGTCAAACTTGAATATTGTATTCAGATTTAATTTCAAGAGAAACAATTGATTGTATAATTTTCATAAGCATTTCTTTTGTCTTAGTCTAAGGTTTATTCAGATTTAGTATTTAAAGTCAAGTGATTATATAATTTTCATATCGTAACATTTTTGTCTTAATCTAAGTTTTGTTCAGACTTAATATTTTGTAAATTCTTTCAAAGTGTTGTAATTTATAT
>NC_090732.1:106964333-106966833 GCF_036898095.1 Palaemon carinicauda
CAGACCACAAATAAGACACGGGTATTATTTTGTGGGGAATATTATCTTTTTATGCTAAGCAATTTTTTCAAACAACGTACGTCATCGTGAAAGTCACAAACTCAAAAACAACCGGTCACTATGTAAAATCTTTCTCCAAGTAATTGATATCACACTTTTAACCATCACGTTTATTAGTTTATCAACGTAATATGTGTACTCTCTCTCTCTCTCTCTCTCTCTCTCTCTCTCTCTCTCTCTCTCTCTCTCTCTCTCTCTCTCTCTCTCTCTCTCCCCGTAGTTTTGGGGTAGGGAACTCAGCTGCCAATGTGAATAGCCCCAATTTGAACTTTAAGACCGGATGAGGGGAAACGTGTGCCTCTGTTCAACTAAAAGGCGAATTGTGTACCCGCTTATCAGTCTACCTAAGAGGGTTGTAGCTCCAGTTGAAAGAGGAATATATAAAGAGAAAGGAGATTCCTCCCACCAGTGTGATATCATTCAGAAGACTCTCTCTCTCTCTCTCTCTCTCTCTCTCTCTCTCTCTCTCTCTCTCTCTCTCTCTCTCTCTCTCTCTCTCTCTCTCTCTCCTTCTTTGGTTTACAAGTATTCCCTGTTTCTCTCATGTTGGGCAATCGCTGGAATGTTTCAAGTTAATGATGGTAATATGCTGAGATGAAGAACTGGGACTTTATCATCCTAAGGCAAATGCCAACACCCTCCCCACACCCTCCGTCGCTTCTCCATAACCAGTTTATGAAGAATTTTGTATTGGAAAGGAGTTTCGAGGGAATCATTTTGCTCTTTTTTTTTTTTGTGGAGATGGAGAATTGTGGATAAAAGAAACATGAATTATGAAAATATATGATTTTAACGATGCTGGCAAGTTTGATAAAATATAGACGGTTGAAAATGATTTACAATAAATGAAAATTACACTAGCTAATTTAATTACGATGTTAGATTATACACGGAGATAGTTTTAAATTATAGACTGAGATCATTTGAAATTATACACTAAGATATTAGGATTAAGACCATCGATTCATCCAATCATCGGTTATGTCGGGAAGATTTATTCTAACCCATCAGTTAGACACTTCACGGCTCAGCTGGTTCTCCTCTACCGAAAAGGTTTACAAATTCTCTGGGGAATTGGGAACATCAAAGCTATTCCCTTTAAGCGCTAGTCTTGATCCTATGTCTATTTGGTTTAAATTGTAAAAGCAGCATTTATTTAATCGGAAACTAAATTTGGTTTGTGGCAATTGCTTTAATAAATATTTTAGGCCCTTGCTAAATTATAAGATACAGCCTTTAACACTGAAACACAAACAAACACGCACTCATACAAACATCCATACACACACACACACGCATATATATATATATATATATATATATATATATATATATATATATATATATATATATATATATATATATATATATATATATATATATATATATATATTTATAGAGATTATTATTGCATATACGCATGGGATTGTGAGTTTTGGAAAAACTAAACGAGATTATGAAATGTAGAAAACCACTTTATAAAAAAAAAAAAAGATTAATGCAATGGTTCTACCAGTTTTAACGTATGCATCAAAAACATGGTGTCTTACTAAAGCCTTGAAAATAAGCTAGATGCAACTAAGAGAGATATGAAAAGAAAAATGATGGGAATAATAAGAGAGAAAAAGAACAACATGGATACGAGAGCAAACATCATATAAGAAAAAGAAATGGACATGTGAGAATGAAAGATAATAGATGGATATTAGGAATAACAGAATGGGTTCCTAGAGATTTCAGAAGAAGTAGTGGAAGAAATAGAAGACGATGGATCGGCGAACTAAGAAAGTTTGTGGATATGGACAAGCATAGAAAAATCATATACAGATGTGAATGGAAGGATGTTTCTGAGCTCTTTGTTCTGATGTGGACTAGTAATGGGTGATGATATATATATATATATATATATATATATATATATATATATATATATATATATATATATATATATATATATATATATATATGTGTGTGTGTGTGTGTGTGTGTGTGTGTGTGTGTGTATCGAGATGCTCAGATAAATAGATATAGTTAAACATATAAATAAAATTACTTAGAAAGGGAAACTTACTAAAGAGGGTTAAATCTTGGTTGCTCCAAGTTCCATTTGCTAAAAGTTAGTAGTAGAAAAAATTACTGCTACCGCACGCAAAAAAATGCCAAAATTCTAGATTTATTGTGTCTTTTTGAGTAAATGTTTCAATGGAAAGCAGTCAACTTAATTGATAGATTAATCTAGAGGTTGTAATGTTCTGGTAATTTCTTAGATTCTGGTCTTTAATATTGTATAATTGGTCTCGATTTGAGCGCTACTGTTGACTGTTGTGACGGGCCAAGAGTAGGTTGTAACTCAAAAGGCGAGATGAAAGTAAGTGAGTAACTTTATTACAGAACATCGAGTTTATACACACACCAAGTCCCGGTAAGAAGGTCACAAAAT
>NC_090732.1:106974333-106977957 GCF_036898095.1 Palaemon carinicauda
TATATATATATATATATATATATATATATATATATATATATATATATATATATATATATATATATATATGTGTGTGTTAGCATGTATTTTGGTTATTGATAAAAGCCAACCAACAACGAAATCAGGTAAACTGCTTATAAACTTTAAAAGATAGTTACATCGTGAAATGTGAAATTGAATTTTGGTAACCAGATAATAGTGTTTCTGATGCTACCATTCCAAAAAAATATACAAAGCTGTTGCATATTGTAAATTACTATCATAATGCAACATTTAGTGAAATGTGTCATAATGTAAACAGGGTTATGTCTAAATGCAAGGTAATATCAATCATTACAGAGGATGTTATATTACATTCTCAACATTTTTATCTTAAGTAGTAATTTCGTATACATATGAATCGTTGATTACTGTTCATTTATATATGTTTATGAGTATATTGTTGGTTGGAATGATCGAAAGACAGTTATAGTCTTACTGACACTAAGGACAGAATTACATAATATATCAAACATCTAGAACAGTAGTATATAATTGAGTTTAGAGTAATGAAGTACTAACTAGAATGTGTGATTACTGTCTGCCTTAATGAATAAAATAACCAACTTAGCTCACATAGAGAGAATAATACATTTTCTCAAAGTGATTTCACCAAGTATCTTATCATTATATCTTGATTTTTTTTCAATTATTTCAAAGCCTATTACACTTTGCTTGGATATACTCATTGAAGAATCTTTGGAAATTGAAGAATTCTCAAAACATTTTTTATTAAAGATTTTTACTTTAGTGAGCTGTTCAACAGTATTATAGGATAATAGCCACAATGAAATTTCTTATCTGGGTTACAAATAGCAGTTCCTCTGATTTTTCATTGAAGGAAATTTACACATTATAAAAATTTTAATAGTGCTATATGCTCCGGGATAGAAAGTCTGTTTTGATATGAATTAATACACGTTACAATATTGGGATTTCTTTTAATTTCATCGTGTAGCATAAACAGTCTACAGTAGCTGTACATGTAGATCTCCAATAACGAGTAGAATGCCATATACAGAATTTATTCTCTATATCTTTTAACGGATGACTTCAATTCATAATATTTCTTATGAGAAAATTTAATTAATGATAGTCATTTAGGGTATATGGCCTGTCTTTTGGAACGAAATAGCAATAAATACACTTACCACTGTATATATATATATATATATATATATATATATATATATATATATATATATATATATATATATATATATATATATATATATTACACACACACACACACACACACACACACACACATATATATATATATATATATATATATATATATATATATATATATATATATATATATATATATATATATATATATATATATATATAAAACGTCAGGTTCCAATTTCTTTTATGCGCTCTTGTGACATGGTTGGTTTTGACCTGGCCTTTCATTAGAAGGGGTTAGCGTTCGATCCCAAGTATGAGGTAGAAATTTATTTCTCTTTGAACACGATGTTGTGTTGATATTTATCCATATTGACTCATTAGAGGCAATTTGAATGAATTACTACCAATTGTGTCACGTGGTGGCCCGGGAAATTGGGTAAAACTCGCTGGTAAGAGACTGATGTCTCGCCAGATAAATCCTCGGACAGGTGGTAGCGTCATGTTCCAATTTCTTTTATGGGCTCTTGTGACATGATTGGTTTCGACCTGGCCTTTCATTAGAAGGGGCTAGCGTTCGATCCCAAGTATGAGGTAGAAATTTATTTCTCTTTGAACACGATGTTGTGTTGATATTTATCCATATTGACTCATTAAGGGTAATTTGAATGAATTACTACCAATTGTGTCACGTGGTGGCCCGGGAAATTGGGTAAAACTCGCTGGTAAGAGACTGATGTCTCGCCAGGTAAATCCTCGGACAGCTGGTAGCGTCAGGTTCCAATTTCTTTTATGGGCTCTCGGTACATGGTTGGTTTCGACCTGGCCTTTCATTAGAAGGGGCTATCGTTCGATCGCAAATATGAGGTAGAAATTTATTTCTCTTTGAACACGATGTTGTGTTGATATTTATCCATATTGACTCATTAGGAGTAATTTGAATGAATTACTACAAATTGTGTCACGTTGTGGCCCAGGAAATTGGGTAAAACTCGCTGGTAAGAGACTGATGTCTCGCCTGGTAAATCCTCGGACAGCTGGTAGCGTCAGGTTCCAATTTCTTTTATGGGCTCTCGTGACATGGTTGGTTTCTACCTGGCCTTTCATTAGAAGGGGCTAGCGTTCGATCCCAAGTATGAGGTAGAAATTTATTTCTCTTTGAACACGATGTTGTGTTGATATTTATCCATATTGATTCATTAGGAGTAATTTGAATGAATTAACTACCAATTGTGTCACGTGGTGGCCCGGGAAATTGGGTAAAACTCGCTGGTAAGAGACTGATGTCTCGCCAGGTAAATCCTCGGACAGCTGGTAGCGTCAGGTTCCAATTTCTTTTATGGGCTCTCGTGACATGGTTGGTTTCGACCTGGCCTTTCATTAGAAGGGGCTAGCGTTGGATCCCAAGTATGAGGTAGAAATATATATATATATATATATATATATATATATATATATATATATATATATATATATATATATATATATATATACTGTACAAGCAATTATATTCTGCAAAGAGGCTATTAATTTTCCTGTATACGTTTTACACAAATATGACATACTCTGAAATTAGAAATGAAAACGATAAAATCACTATGCAGGCTACCACTTGACCACGAAATATACAAACTGAGATTAATCCATACGTATATAATAAACATTTCGAAATCAGATAAGGTGTATTTTTACTATAATGCTCTCAAATACTCTCATGCTCAATATGATAACTTGACTTCAAAAATCTTTTGGTTTTGGGCTTAAATACATGGAATGAGCCGATCATTAGCAGATGAATGTAAATTTATTATTTGTTGCTATTTTTGGATGCACAGTTATACACGAAGTACACGCTTTTGATATTTATTACTCTTAAGGGAAAAAATTTTTGTGAAAGAAATATAAATTTTATATACTGAAACGTCCGTTCAAAACTCTCTCTCTCTCTCTCTCTCTCTCTCTCTCTCTCTCTCTCTCTCTCTCTCTCTCTCTCATTTTTGTTTATATCCAAAATCCTACCTGCAAGATCATAATTCAGATAAACTAAGTGCTTACTACATGCTAAAGCTTTCTTAATCATACACACTGATTAATTAACCTGTTTTTATTTTTTACATTTCCTATATTGCAATGGAAATAATTCAATTTGCATGTTATGAATGTAATTTCACGTGGATGCTCTTTTTTTCTTTTATTTTTTTTTTTAATACTTTATTTTTACTTTTGTTTACTATAAATTTAACGAATAGAGTGGGCATCAGAAGTTATGGGAATACAGCAATCTTTACCATATTCCGTCCTCTCTTTTTTTAAATGTTTATCTTTAACCGCATAGGAAACCTTCGTATTTCAAAGCTTCCCTTCCCCCTCGCAAAAACACATGTCTATTGGCATGATGAACAACGTAATCGTGCAGTGGTTTCTCAATTGGAGCACTGAAAATAGAGAGAAAAT
>NC_090732.1:106978457-107000957 GCF_036898095.1 Palaemon carinicauda
AAAATAGAGAGAAAATACCATATTTCATATTCCCGAATCATTTAATGAAATCCTTAAATTTTTAGGAATGATGTTATCTTTTTTAACCGTATTTCAAAAGTCAATTTCAATAGTTTATTAAACAGAAACAGGACTTATAACTACTAGCAGTAGAACATTATTTTCATATCACATAATAGACAAAACTCTTAGTATACGGTGGTATTGGTATTGCCACTTCGTAAAATTGACTATGTCAACACTATACTAGAGTCATAAATACTTTGAATCTAAGCATCTTTAGATAAGTTTAATAACTTCTCTTCAGCATGAATCTGAACTGTTAAATGGAAGAAAGGTCCTGTCGTCTCTAAAACATATAGAAAATAAGTAAAATATTTATTAAATGAAAGATATGCAATTCAAAATGTGAAGGCATCTTACATTGTTGTTATTGCCTTGCCCTCAATAATCTATTTATTAAAATATTAATTCAAATAATAGAGGTAATATTGGCGTGAAGTCGATATCTAAAGTTTATTTGAAGTGTATTAAGGGAGTCAGAGAGGGGGATGAGGAAGTAGAGAAAACACAATTCATTGAGGTTCAGTAAGAGTTTTTCAGGAACATTATGAATGAGATGATATAGATTGTCATTCTGATCAAAGAAGTTTCACTGAATAGTTGTTCTTTTGATTCACTGAATAGCTGTTCATTTGATGAAGTTTATTTAGAAATGAAGGCTCAGTCACGCCTGTTGTAATATACTCAGGCTTTCCTTTGGAATAATTCTAAATAGGACTTGTGAGCTAGAGATAGCGATGAACAGTTTCCTTAAAAAAAAAAAATAGTGTATTAGCTACATTTTCCAATGATTAATATTTAGTAAAGATATCATTTAATCTGAACATTTCTAAAAATTCAATTGAATTTAATCTTAAACTCTGAAGAAGGGAAAAAGGTTTTATAGGATTATTATTATTATTATTAAGATTATTATTAAGAATATTATTGATGTTAACATTATTATTACTTTTAAGAGTATTCTTTTTATTATTATTTTTATTATTAAAGTTATTGAAATTATTATTATTGAAATTCGTACAATAATTATTGTTTATAACATTTTTATTATTATCTAAGTTTTTAAAATTATTATGACGGTAAAGAATGAAAAGGGAATACACACATGTTTATCTGTCTATCTATATTTAGATATGCGTGTAGGCCTACATTATTATTATCAAAAGCTAGGCTATAACCCTAGATGGAAAAGGAAGATACTATAAGCTCAAGGACTCCAACAGGGAAAAATAGCCCAGTGAGGAAGGGAAACAAAGAAATAAACTATAAGAGAAGAATGAATAATCAAAATAGAATACTTCAAGAAGAGTAAGAATATTAAATCAGATCCTTCACATATAAAGTATAAAAACTTTAGAAAAAAGAAACAAGATTTGGAGAAATAATATAGAAGAGTATGCTCGAGTGTACCCCCAAGCAAGAGAACTCTAATCCAAGACAGTAGAAGTCTATGGTACAGAGGCTGTGACACTATCCAAGACCATAGAATAATGGTTTGATTTTGGAGTGTCCTTCTCCTAGTGGAGCTGCTTACCATAGCTAAGGAGTCCCTTCTACCCTTACCAAGAGGAAAGTAATCACTGAACAATTACATTGCAGTAGTTAACCCCTTGAGCGAGGAAGAATTTTTTGGTAACCTCACTGTTGTCAGGTGTATGAGGACAGAAGAAAATGTGTTAAAAAAAAAAAGGCCTGTCTATTAGCTGTATGCATAATACGCAAAGATGAAATGAACCTTAACCAGAGAGAAGGATCCAATGTAGTTCTGTCTGGCCAGTCAAAGGACCCAATAACTCTCTAGCTGTAGTATCTCAACGGGTGGCTTGTGCCCTGGGTAACCTACTCCCTACATACATGGTGTATTTATATTTGCTATTTTAACATTACTTTTTTCTCGTTGGTAATTTTCATTGAATACCTATTTATGTAAGCACAATGAAGAACTGCAGTCTGCCAGCGTGTTTGATGCGCCTTTCCATCATTTGGAAGACACTGAAGAAA
This sequence comes from Palaemon carinicauda, assembly GCF_036898095.1. Lineage (NCBI taxonomy): Eukaryota > Metazoa > Arthropoda > Malacostraca > Decapoda > Palaemonidae > Palaemon > Palaemon carinicauda. The sequence goes on from NC_090732.1 coordinate 106,980,522, forward strand.
CCCTTATGAATAAAGAACTTGAATATCCATAATTGAATTCTGGACAATGTTCCACCCATGAAGAATTTAAGCAAACATTATTTAAGAATTGGGCTCTTTTCCATAACATAAGATTGTATGATTAAAATAAAAACAGTCGCATTCTGCTGTTATATTAAAATCAATATTTGATCAAGAGAAATATTCGTCCCCTTCACAAATGGTCATTCTTTAAGACACAAGACATCCGGCTGCCATCATTCTGAGTCCGTATATTTAAGAATGCTCCAACTTAATTAAAGGTGTCATGTTCATGCTACCTTTTGCTACCTCTTACTTGGGCGAGGATAGTTTTTATCCGTAAGAAAGCTCAAGGAGAGAACCAACCTTAACATAATCGCCGTTATGAACTTAGCCTTATCCTCCTGGAAGCCAGATTAGACCTTGATACATAACAACAATAGGTCTTTTTAACAAACAAATTTGGAGATCTAAACCCCTTTCGGCTTTTTTGTCTCTTAAAAAATAGCATATTTTAGTTATCCTTCAATTAAAAATTTAGTTATAGATTTCACCAAAATCCACATAAAATTCTATGTATATATGAGTACGGAATATGTATCACATTGGTAAGAAAGTTAGTTATCATATTTTGTCTCGGTTAAAGCGAGGTGAGCGAACCATTGCTTTCAAGCATTACATTTAATTTGTCATTTGTCCCTAGGCGCTGAAGAGCCCTTTTCCAAAGTCATTGGAGAACAAATTTGCACACATTTCATTGCCTCTATATATTACAATACTATCCACAGGGTCCTAAAACGGGTTTTATTTTGATACTGGAAGTGTCTAGATTGTAAGTTTATCACATATTCAGCATTTTATAAACGTAGATATTGCAAAAAAATAAATAAATAAATGAATAAAAAAATCGATTTAGGAAATACAAAGATCTGCAATAGTAATACAAAAAAAAAAAATCATGCTGATACAGACATTGTATCAAAAAGCTACAATACATTTTTAGCATATGCATTTACTTTTTATTTGACTAAATTAAACTCCTAAAAACAGACAGTACTTATTGGAAGAGAATTCTTTTGACTTCTCTTGTGAATAACAGTGAAAATCTTTTTTTTTTTTTTTTTTTTTTTTTCAACGGCAAATTTCTCTTCTCCTTTTCACAAGAAGCCAAAATGGTTCCGAAAGAAGTGACAGTTAATCTCTAAAAATGAATCCGTCAAAATATCCGGGTAAGGCAATGTCCAAGAAGAGTAAGTGGGAAATGATAATCATTCACAGAGTATTGACATGAAAGTCCCCGACCTAATATTCACCTCTCACACTATTATCAAATAGTTTTTGAAATTAAAACATTATGTTGCTAAGAATTAATTTTCGCTGTGTTCCCGGAGTTCTCGAATATCCTGAAAGGAAATCCCGGATGAGGTATAATAAGTTTCGAACCCCACTTCAATGATGGTGGCCAGTGTTTACTTTGACTTCTATCAACTTCCAGCGTGGTTGTCCGTGATATGGTAAAGAGAGAGAGAGAGAGAGAGAGAGAGAGAGAGAGAGAGAGAGAGAGAGAGAGAGAGAGAGAGAGAGAGAGAGAGAGAGAATGAATAAACTGTACTATATACTGAATCGAGAAGGTAATGTGTGGGAATAATATCTCCTAAAAAGGTTCAACAATTCATTCTTGGGTATAAAATATACAAAAATCATTCCTCCCATTTATGCAAAGCCTTCGTATATATATATATATATATATATATATATATATATATATATATATATATATATATATATATATATATATATATATATATATACACACAAACACCAAGGTACTTCCCCCAATTTTGGCGGGTAGCCGACGTCAAACAAATGAAAACAGGGGGACCTTTTCTCTCTACGCTCCTCTCAGCCTGACGAGAGACTCGACCGAGTTCGGCTGGTACTGCTAGGGTGCCACAGCCCACCCTCCACCGTTATCCACCCCAAATGACGCTTCATAACATTGAATCCACTACTGCAAGCTAATTAAGCTACAACCCTAGTTGAAAGAGCGTTTGATTTTTTTTATTTTCCTTCTCTTAGAAAAGCTGCTTACCATAGCTAAAGAATCTCTGCTACCCTTCCCAAGAGGAAAGTAGCCACTGAAAAATCACAGAGCAGTAGGTAACCCTTTGAGCGAAGGAGAATTGTTTGGCAATCTGAGTGTTGCCATTTGAGTGAGTACAGACGAGAATATAGAAAGAATAGGCAGACTATTCGGTGTATGTGTAGGAAAAGGAAAATTAGCCGTAACCAGCGAGTGGGATCCAATGTAGTACTGTTTGGCCAGTCAAATGACCTAATAACTTTCTACTGGTATTATCTCAACGAGTAGCTGGTGCTCTGGCCAACCTTCTACCTATATATATATATATATATATATATATATATATATATATATATATATATATATATATATATATATATATATATATATATATATATATATATATATAGGTGAGTGTGTGCACAGAGGGATAGTGTGTATCTTTACTTTTAAACTTTTATTTTTTTTTATTTCATTGCGATATTTAACAGGTATTTCTAATAATTCTCATATATTTTTACAAAAGCATTAAGATCCAAGTAAAGTGTAAATAATATACAAAATGGGTTTACCTTGCCCTGCATTTGATCTATCTCTTACGTAATGATTTTACCTTCAGGTCAGAATGTATATCTTGGAGCGCCTTGCCACAATATTTACGCCGTTCAGACCATGCTGCCTACGTCCAAATAGCATTTGGCGTTGTAGGCGATATTGGAATAGGGTAGATTAGACCAGGACGTACCAAAGCAACTACGACGGCCACATTTCTTACACATGATCGAACATCTCACTCGAACACCCCACTCCCCGTACGAATGTCCCACAAATCATATTTCAGAAATCTTCCAAGTGTTTCTATCATTTTGTAAAATTGTTATAAAACGTATATATTCGTTTTGTGTTTTTAATTTGATTGCTAGATGTAAGTTAAGACTGAAATTTATTTGCTATATATTCATCCCTTCTTTTTCGAAAACTGTTCACAATGATTATTCTTATTTCTTATATGCATTTTAATTGGAAAATCTACCATTTGCCGTTTATCTATCATAATAAAGAATGTTCAACACATACCCAGTCAATGATGAATGACGCTAAAGAGGTAACGAAACCATTTCCTGAAATTATAGGAATGATGAGTATCAGTCTTGCCTCACATTATTCTTGAAATTTATATTCAGATTCAAAGCACACGCACAGACACGCACAGACACGCACACACACACACACTATATATATATATATATATATATATATATATATATATATATATATATATATGTATATATATATATATATATATATATATATATATATATATATATATATATATATATATATATATATATATATATATGAGAGAGAGAGAGAGAGAGAGAGAGAGAGAGAGAGAGAGAGAGAGAGAGAGAGAGAGAGAGAGAGAAGAGAGAGAGAGATATACATATCATCTACACCTATTGAGGCAAAGGGCCTTGGTTTGATTTTGCCAGTCATCCCTTTCTTGAGATTTTAAATCAATACATCTCAATTCATCCTCTATTTCCTGCTATATACTACTCAGCCATGTAGGCCTGGGTCTTCCAACTCTTCTAGTGGAGCCCAGTTCAAACTTTGGTGAAGTAATTTCTCTTGGGGGGTGCGAAGAGCATGCTCAAACCATCTACTTCTACCCTTAACCAGATCTCATCCACATATGGCATTCGAGTAATCTCTTATAGTTCCATTTCTAATATTGTCCCACCACTTAACTACCACTATTCATCTGAGAGCTTTGTTCTCAAATCTACAAATACTATTGGATTTCATTTTATGGTCATACCACGACTCATATCCATACTGTAACACCAATCTTACTGAATTGAAATGTAGCCTAATTTTTATATGCAATTCCAGGCGATTCGATTTCCAAATTATACTTAACGTAGCCATTGTCAGATTCGCTTTTGTATATATATATATATATATATATATATATATATATATATATATATATATATATATATATATATATATATATATATATATATATATATATATATATATATATATATATATATATATATATATATATATTCCTTAAGCTCCAATTCTAAAAACCCTTTATTAGAGATCATAGTACCTAAGTATTTAAAAGATTCTACCTCATTAATCATTTCTCCCTCCAATGATATTTCCTCTTCAATGGAAAATTCCGTTCTCATTACATCTGTCCTTTTATTAATCTCGTGTGATATTTCATTACAAAACCTGTGGTGGTCTGCTAATGAGGCAGCATCATTAGCTGTCAACATATTTCCTTGGTGTACTCCGCACGTCACTAAAAATGCATTTGATAGGACTCCACTAACATTAACTTTGCACTTACTATGCTCATGAAGGGACTTGACCAAATTTATATAATTAAGAGAAACTCCATAATAACGCAGGACTCTCTACAAAATTGACAGGTGCACACTATCAAAGGCTTTTTCATAGTTCACAAATGTCATCAAAAGTGGATTTCCATATTCTACACATTGCTGTACAACATGTATTGAAATGAAAATTTGGTCGGTACAACTACCTTAGCTAAAGCCTGCTTGTCTATTTTTTTTAGCTTTTCATCAATCATTATCATTAGTCTTTTCAGAATAAGCATACTACATATTTTCATGAGAACTGACGTAAGCGCGATGCCTCTCTAATTATTGCAATCAGCCATTCCTTTTTTTTTTTTTTTTTTTTTTTTTTTTTTTTTTTTTTTTTTTTTTTTTTTTGCCATGTTCACCATTACTTGTAGCTCCCATCCATCTGGTTTTGTCTTTTCACGTAACATTCTTTAAAATAATCTTGTAAGTATTTTGGGGGTCACTTAACTTTTGGTCAATATTCCCTTCTCCTGAGTTTTTAATGATAGCTTCGGTTTTAAACATACTGAATTCATTCATAACCACGGCAAGTTCTTCCTCTGCTTTAGGTATATCAATCAAATTATTCCCTTCATATCTCCTGCCCATGAACTCACTAGTGTTCCATCCAATATTCTCTTTCTTTATCTTCTGGTGTTATAATCTCTTCTTATACCATAGCCTCTCTCTGAATTCATATATATTCATATGTTTGCAACTCTTTTTATACCTGAGCCAGAATTGGAGTTAAATCTGTTGCTTGATAGCTATTCGCTTCTATTTTTTAATTGTATAAAAATTTACGCTGACAGGGGAAAGAGGAGAGGACATCTATCATAACCAAGGAAAGCTACATAAATCTGTGGATTTGTTAATCTGGTTTTGACACTTAATGGCCTTTCAATAACATAAATTGTTATAAACAAAGCCTGGGTAATTCAGAATGATGTTGGAAAACGGTTTCTATCGACTGCATAAGCTTCTGCCACTAAACAAGAATGATATTTACTTTGGAAAAGATAATATTTTAAAAACTTGCTAAAATTCTAATCCATGTGAACATAGTGGAAAAGTTTATCATGTGTGTGTTTTTTTTAATCCGGTATTGCAGGTTAACTGATTGATTTATATTTGTTTGCAGTCGTCACCACAAGATATGCCGAAAAAATATGCTTTCCAAATAGAAAAATTCTCTATAATGACTTTATGAACAAATAGATTGTTAACAATCATCGATTGAAAATGCACTGAGTGTCAGTTAAGCTTTATAATAAATTCTGAAAATCAACGAAAACCATAGGCTACTTTTTCAAAAACAAAATGACTTAATTGTATAAGATATTTTCATGCGTAGGTCAGCTTTATTCAGCTAAGTTATGTATCATTGAAAAAGGGAAACATGACATTTCTTACTCGCTGTGGCATCACTCAATACTACAACTGATATAACAGGACATCTTTAATGCTATAATTATCTAAGGAATTATTATTATAAAGAAGACTGAGTGTGAAATAGTATCGAACTGTTGCAATTTCATCCTCAAAAATCTTTAACTGGTGATTTCCAATAAAATTGGTTGCAATTGTCCTTGAAATTTAAGAACACAGACTAATTTTTTTATGGTAACTTTATGATATATATTTTCTAAGGGTACTTCTCCTTATTTGTAATTCTAGATTTTTAATCGTATTCTTCCTAGTATGAGCTAACGTTTAATTTTGTTTACGAGAAGCTCATAAATACGCAATCCTAGTTTCTTTATCACAATTATATTGATGTTATTTTCTTCGTTCAATGTCAACACAATTCAGACCGGAAAAACTATAAAATTAGATTACTTCTGAACATTGTGTCTATGTGATAATGTCTGGTTTTATGCCGTTAGATATAGATTTAGTTCGTTGATATTATGTGTTTTCTTTTTGCTGTAAAGCGATTGAAAAAATGAACAGGTCATTCCAATAACGAAAAATTCCATTCCCACACACACACACACACACACACACATATATATATATATATATATATATATATATATATATATATATATATATATATATATATATATACATATATATACATATATATATATATATATATATATATATATATATATATATATATATATAGAGAGAGAGAGAGAGAGAGAGAGAGAGAGAGAGAGAGAGAGAGAGAGAGAGAGAGAGAGAGAGAGAGAGATGTATCAATGTGCTTCTGAAATACATGAACGCAATGCATGTATCTGATTCTTGTACAATATATCTGCCTATTAATACAGTAACTGTGACATTAGAATAAACTTTCTTTTCCTTTCTCGGGAGAAACAACTCGCCACCAAGTGCGATGTCATATTTAAAATGGCTCTACTACTCGGGTTTACAAAGATAGTAATAAAAATGTGATGATATCTTAGGTCAACATTGGAAGCGGTTTTGAGGCATATTTCTGTAGCAAGGCTTAAATCTGGATTTTTCCCATGCATTTGCATTGATAACACACTTACCTCTTTAAAGTATGCAGGTTTCTAAATGGAAATGTTCTGATGAGTGTTTATATATATTTTGCAACAGAAAATACTCTTATTTTTGTATCTTCCTATTTTACATTTTTATGTTTCCCATATTATATAAAAAACAATAGGCTTGTGAGATATATACTTCCAAAGAAATGGAAAATATTCCAGCAAATTCATCATTGTCAGATAGAAGATCCATTGTAATCCTAAGCGAATAGAGATACAGGCTCACATAAGCTCACGAACCCTACCGGAAAAATACATATAACAAACCGGACATCCTTACATTTCGTATTCCATCCAAACAATGGTGTAGGTTTCGGAACTCTATGTGAGATGTATCTTCTCGTTCAGAGTCTGTGGTAAAGCTGCATCCAATCAAAAAGCTAATCCTCCTTGATTGATGTGATTTTCCCCCAAGATTAGAAGAAAATATCTGCTTTAGGCAATTAGCTTTGGTCGGAAACTTTTGTTCTTTTCTCTTTAAACGGAGATAATACATCGTTAAAGTACAGTCTTGGATACTTTTAACTAAAACTTGTTAATGCCTATAAATGTGATAACATTCGTTTATACTTGGTGTCCCCCTTATCTGCTCAGTATTGTTGAGCAATACCGGCAGTCGTATGAAATATTTCGCTGAGACGGCATGACAGATATTGATGTTGCCTAAATTAGAATATATCTTATAATGTATTTGGACAAATAGATATTTTCTTATTGAGCTTGTAGACCTTAAACGCATTTTTGTGATCACTAAAAAACTGGATCTCATCAAAATACCATAACATTAGTTTATAAATGTCCTCTGAACTAGCCCCATATTTCTGTGAACTGTAGATTTTCTTTCTTACATCATCTCTTGTAGGTTCTGGATATTTTTTATTATATTTTATCAACACTTCATATACAGTTTCTTTTTTTACTTCTGTCACAGTACAAGTAAGTTTTTGTACAGATGTATGAATTCCACTAGGAATGGTCGATAATTCCTGCTAGCGATGTCGACGCTTAGAAGGCGAGAAATACATAAAGGGATATTATGAAATATCACCCTCATACTACTGACTATATTCCCCTCATGCAATAAAACACCAAACTCTTTTTTATATCTTTAATATATTGTATGATTCTTTAATACCACCCCTTCACTCAATAATATTGCACAAAACCAAATATTGCGCAATATTTTTATCGTGAAGAGTCAGCGAAAAACTTTAGGTTAAAAATTGTTATCCATTGTCCATCAGTTCCATTGAGCAATTAGTTAAAGTACAGAAGTAAGATAGACGATGACGAAACAAACTCCTTGGACATCCTTGGAACACGGTGTTGGGATAAAAACATCTTTACCTTCGCCAACTTCGTTGCAGCGGTTATGTTTTGATAGGCGTTGTCTGTTCGTGTGTTTGTGATTTGCATAACTCAAAAAATATTTAACCGAATCTCATGAAATTGGTGGGATGATGGGCCATAATACATGGACAATTTGATTAGATTTTGTGAGTGATTAGGTGAAAAGTCAAAGCCAAGTTCACGAAAAGGACAAAATTCAATCACAAAACTCAAAAGCCATGTGACCGAATCTCATGAAATTATGTGAGATGATTGGCCGTGATTCAAGGAAATTTTGAATAGATTTTGGAAGTGACTGAGTCAAAATGTGAAGGTCACGAAAAGGTAAAAAAAATGTCTTTTATCGTGGTCAATTTTTATCTGAATTCCAGGACACGTGAGAAAATGTTCATAATTCGATTGCCTATCTTATGATATACGACATGATATAGTGATGTCATTAACCTTGTTTGTGTATTTATTTGTTTTTATGTCTTTCATGTGTTTATAATTTGCATAACTGTAAAACTATTTGACCTAATCCCATGAAATTTGCTATGATGGTTGGCTATTATCTAAGGAAAATTTTATTAGATTTTGGAAGTTATTGGGTAACGAAAAGGATAAAAACGTCTTTTTTGGTATATGGCGGCAAATTTTTATCTGATTTGCAAGAATATCATCAATTTTCTTGTTGACAAAAGTGCCGGTGGTGAAAATATGCGCTCTACCGAGTGCTTGATCTAGTTCTATAATTAATTGCTGAAAATCACAAGGCTGGTCACGTTTTAGACTCATGCTCTATATATATATATATATATATATATATATATATATATATATATATATATATATATATATATATATAATATATATATATATATATATATATATATATATATATATATATATATATATATATATATTTATATATATATAAATATATATATATATATATATATATATATATATATATATATATATATATATATATATATATATAATATATATATATATTTATATAAATATATATATATATATATATATATATATATATATATATATATATATATATATATATATATATATATATATATATATATATATATATATATATATATATATGAACAACATTAAATGCAGCCGATTTTAGTCCATTACAGAACAGAGCCTTCAGAGCAAACCAACTCTGCATGGGGATACCTTAAATTGGTGAAAGGGTTAATGTAACGTCATGATCAGCTAGTAGGTACTAGTCAGTGACACAAATATAAGGGTGGTGTTTTCCTAGGGTGAGATATATATATATATATATATATATATATATATATATATATATATATATATATATATATATATATATATATATATGGGTGTATATATATATATATATATATATATATATATATATATATATATATATATATATATATATATTTATATCTATATCTATATATATATATATATATATATATATATATATATATATATATATATATATATATATATATATATATATATATATATATATATATATATATATATATGTATATGTGTGTGCGTGCGCGTGCGCGTGCATGTTATAAGTGTGTGTGGTTGGGGGTTGTGTGTGTAAATACAAAGAGAAAAAGTTAGTTCTGACAAAACTACAACTAAATTAAGGATACTACTTGTCTATATTACATGGCTTAAAATTGTATTAAGATTCCGATGATTAAACAGATTACGTATGAACAGTCTATCTTAAAAGAACGAAATATTCTACAATCCTATTTTCTGCTTGTTTATGACTCCAAAATAAGTGAATATAATTTTGTAGCCGCAATTATCGAGTTGATATTTTCCACAATTTCAAAGACTTTCAAAACTATTTCTAAATATTAAATTAGTCATTTCATAACATAAATTTTCCCTACTGTTTCAGAAACTAGTTAGAGCGTCCTGGAAAAGGACGTAAGTTCATAAAAACACTAAATGGGTCCAGGATTCCCATCGTCCCCATTCCAGCAGCAGATTCCATTCTTTTCTGTTTACCAGACCACTCGTTCCAGGGCCTAATTTTGTTACGTTGCCAACTCGCTAATTTTGTAAAATGTTACGACAATGCTACTTTTTGTATAATTTCGGTTCCCCACATCCTTTATAAATGCCGTGAGGTAGAAAAGAGATAAATGTGGAAATTTTCCTCTTACTTTGAGGTGAGGGATTGTGACTAGAATTTTTTTATGGATGCAACGGATATTGTAAACATATTTAATGGCAGCTACATTTTTTTTTATTTCCATGAAAGTACGAGAAATATTAAAAGAATTATGTGGATTGTAGCTAATCTATTAAAGTAACAAAATCTTCAGATTCTAATAGCCCATTTGATTTTTTTTAAAGGGCTCATGAATAAAGAAACGTTATGGTAAACATTCAGTTGCTCTTGTTGTAACACTATTAGGTAAATATGTGAGTACCAATAGATATTTCATATTGCTGATGATTTTCATGATTATGCTAAAATATATTTGAAATCGAATGTGAATCAGTCGAATATAAGTTCTTCGTTATGATATATAAAAATTACTAATAAATGAAAGGGATTTATGCTCATTGTCATCATTGTACGAGTATAGGAATTATCATAAATATTTTAGATAAAACTAAAATCTTATGGTAAAAGTGGATACCTCTATATTTCCAAATTAGGAACATTTCAAAATTTATTCATGAATGCTCCTTCTAAAATGCTAACCGTGTAACATTTGATAACTTGTTTAAGACAATTTTATGTATAATATCAAGACCAGTAAGAGAAAAGATTTCCTCTAAAATGTCCTACGAGTTCCTATTAACATCAAGGGGCCATAACATGATTTATGCTTCTTTTGGCAAAGATGTCCAGACTTAACCATTTACGAAAATGAAGCCAAACCCTATGCTTTTGCATACGTAATGTTAACCATTCGACTCTGAAGGCAGAGCCGGCGGTATTTTGCATTACCCTCAAAGAAGTGCAGGCGAAAGGCTCTGCAACCAAACGAAACATAGATTTATGAATTATGTCTTGATTTGCATAGAAATCGTATTTGCTCAACTGATACTGCGCTTTATAAAAGTTATTATATAGTGGTTTTACTGCCATGGCACTATGTGTTAGTTTTCTATGACGATTTCTTTCTTATAATTTCGTAAACTAGTCTACAAGGTTAGTTGATCTGTCTTTCTTCTTAACTACTCGATTTGTGATAGTTTCCTCGCTGGACAAGTATCGTACATTTTTAACAGAATTGATAATTCTAGTTATAGAATAATTATTACTATATCTATAACGAAATTTTAATTTTATTATATTTTTTTATTGAATTAACCCTATTCTGAAGTATGTTTGAATGTAAAAGGGTTTCTCTATCAAAATTATGAAAATCCAATGATTTCCTAACAAAAACCTATATTTTCTATGTCGTACGCGGTTTGATATTTTGTATGACCTTTTTTTTATATGAAAAGTAACCCAGGGCAGAATAGTTTTGTTTTGCTCTTCAATTAATCACACATATACACTTGTCTATGCTTAACTAAAGAAGGGAAACTATATTTTTAGCGCACCACCAAATGAATAAGAAAAAAATTCCCCTTGTCTTATGTTATAGGTGGATGAGTAACGATTCGTTTCCTTTACCGGTCCAGACCCAATAATTCAAGTTCGCATGAGCTAGACTGCATAAAGGGGCTGCTGAGTCGAAGCCTCTCCGAAGATTTGGTTACCTTGAATTCGGTTTTATATTTTAGTCTATTATCTGATTTTCCTAGGATTCCGAATACTCTGATTCCGGTAATCATGCTCCAGCGAGCTATCGGAGATGTATCTATATTTCCTTTCAATAGGGAAGAAACCTTGAATTAAGTTTTTCTCATCGAAAACGACATTGAGATGATTTTTTATGCTATAGTTTGTCTCATAAATCATATTTAACCAAGAAAAAGGCGTGGAGACAATTACAAAATCAGGATTTAAGCAAATTTACTAGGAATATACGTCACACTAGCACCCTTATATTATTTAAAATGGTATATCATGTTTATTTTTTTCTTATTTTCTGGCTGGATAAAATAAATCATAGATATCCCCACAAACTTTCTTACATGGTCAAGACATCGTCTTCTCTTCCTTTCCCTATTACTCTTGCAATCTCAAGGGACCTATTCACGTATTCTTAATGTTCATCTTATTCCCATATATGTCCTGCACATTGCCATTTCCTTTTTTTACGTATTACTCTCGTGCTCATGTTGGTCTTTTTCTGTCTCTTAGTGTTATTCCCATCAATATTCCTTCAATAGCTATTTGAGTTGTAACTAGCTTATTTTATAAGATTTTAGTAAGACTACAAGTTTCCAATGCATGATTTGATATTGGTAGGACCAAGAGATTGAATACCATTATTTTTAGAGAGAGTGGAATTTTACTGTTCATAATCTATTTTTTTTTTTTACCCAAAGCTCTTTATTCCATGCTTATGCTTCTTTTAATATCAGTCTCATGTCCTGATGAATAAATGCCTGGCCTAAATATGTATATTCATTAACAATGTCTAGAGGTTCGTCCATAACCCTCATTTGTTGTCTACATTTTCACTGAACATTATCTTATTTTTGCTCATATTCATTTTCATTTCTACATATCTGCTTTACTCAAATCTTCTCTCATCTAAACACAACTATGTCATCTGAAAATCTTCAGTTATTAAGTTATTCTCCATTGATATTAATTCCTACGTTCTCCCGATCTAAATTCTTAAAAACCTCTAGGCATGCTGTGAATAATTTAGGAAAGATGGGGTCTCTCTGTCTAACTCCGTTCTCAATTGGGATTTTCTCACTATCTTTATTTAGTTTTTGGACTGTTGTACTTCTTGTATAGATATCTTAAAGGGTTCAAACATAAAATTCGTCTATTCCTTGCATTTGAAGGACTTTCATTACTGCTGAAGTTTTGACTGAATCAAAAGCTTTCTCATAGTCTATAAATGCCATACATGGTAGGTTAATTACTCTGATATGGCCAGTTATTGAATACGCTCTTCTAAATCCTGCATACTCTCTTTTTTGAAAAGTCTAGCTGTCCTTTTATTCTGCCTAATATGGTATTTGTAAATATTTTTTATATTACTTGGAGTAAGCTTATATATATATATATATATATATATATATATATATATATATATATATATATATATATATATATATATATATATATATATATATATATATATATATATATATACAGTAGATGTGTACATATACTGTATATATACATATGTATATATAAACACACACACACACACACACACACACACACATATATATATATATATATATATATATATATATATATATATATATATATATATATATATATATATATATATATACATAATTATCTGGAGGATAGTCAGTCCAGAGAGAAACTATGTTTGATCTTTGAACGCAATCAAGACATTGCCTATTGGTTTTAAAAATAGAGTATCATTCCCAAGTACCATATTTTGAAATGGCAAGGCGTGGATAACATGGATGGAAGCGCAGAGAATGCTTCACCGAGGAAAGAATGCTGGAGCCAAGAGACTTCAAGCTGTTGTGGAGAGTGATGCTGTTCAAGATGAACTTCAATCGTGGTCAGTTTTAAAAGCTCTGCATCAACCTCTTTACAACTTTGTAATCTTGAGCTGCATCGGAGAAAGAACAAAACTATATGGATGGGAGTGCAGTAACTATTTTATAGCAGAAAAAAATGCAGGAGCATTGAGACCACATTTTTTTTCCCCCAAGGAAAGGCGCTGTTCCAAATGGAATCGAGTCCGAGATCAATGCAGACCACATTCTAATTTCTAAGGAAGCGTGTAAGCCTCACAAACTAGCCTAAGATGACATTCCTGAAGAACTGACGGTAATCTGACTGCCAAAAAATGGAATCTAAAGCCTCATAATGTTTTGTGAAGCCTTGTGAAAAATCAATTATGTATTTAAAAATTATCTTAAATTTTTCATCTTTTAATTTCTTAAAGTTTTAATTTTTTTTTTCAATAGTTTCAAAATTTGCATATATTTTTCTATCCAATTGTTCACCACTAAATGTAGTTCTGAAGAAGGTTCACGAAGTAAATTGAAATACGTGTCGAACCCAAATAATAAATGGAGAAACTCAAATGCATTGTGTGTGAATAGACAGGCACTTGCTCTTCATCATATAGGGGAGATTACATGCACACACACGCACATACACACACATACATATATATATATATATATATATATATATATATATATATATATATATATATATATATATATATATATGTGTGTGTGTGTGTGTGTGTGTCAGTGTGGGTGTTCGTGTGTGTGCGCGTGTGTATGCATGTATGTATATATGTATATGTGTATGTTTACAGTATATATATATATATATATATATATATATATATATATATATATATATATATATATATATATATATATATATATGTGTGTGTGTGTGTGTGTGTGTATCTACTGAATTTATACGTGTGTGCATTAACGTATTTGTACCGTAGTGCATAAGACTTTTAACAGTATACGATATGAGATTTTTCCGAGAAGTTTTTCAGATATATTGATACATATTTGCATTATTTTCCTTATAGGGTATAATGAAACGATTGCAAAATAGATAAACTAATGTGATGAATGCAGTTAAATGGAGACGAGACATAAGCTTAATTAATAATGTTCCTCTGTGCCACCCCAGTCCTCTTAACTCCTTCCCTCCTTCAATGTTCGGCCCAGGCAAACATTTATTCTGATATACAGCACCAGCAAGCGCTCGCTTGCATAATTACGATGGCTGGCCATGGCGCTTCTTGGTAAATACTGCCTGTTTTATTTTTTTTATTTTTTTTTTTAACATTGCCTGGGAACCAGAGAACGGTGGCCAAGTTTATTTCAAATTAATAACATGGTTTAACGCTTTCCTCCGGCATTTTTTTTTTTTTTTTGTGTGTGTGTGTCGACTCGACTCACTATAATCATATTTTCTTTCGAAAGCAACGAAGTAATCCAACCGTTCAGATGAACCTGCGGGCCAGGCAAACCGCACATGCAGTTCCAGTTTGTACATTTCAAAGCGATTTTTCAAATACACGGCATGCGTTAATGCTCACTGAGGCAATTTAAGTTAATTTGACTGATGGTGCTATATTTTATTGAATATTGTGTATCTAAAGTTGGGTTTTACACGAGAACGTTTTCCGAGCAGAAACAAATAATTTTCCGTGAACATTCATTTGGTTTTATCACATACGACGTAGATGTAATACTTCCCTTTGACCAATATTACTAACCAGTTGCTGCAGTGTTCTTTTTTCAATTTTTAAATAGGCCCAAAAAAAAACTGCAGTGTAATACCTGCTGAAGGAATTACACGAATGGGTTACCCAACACTGACTTGTAACACAAAAGTTATAGATTTTAGCACGGTAAGCTTCCAATTGTTTTAAACAGCGTGTCAAGGCTCCATGGTTTTAAAGTAATTTGACAGCTTATTACAAAGTTATCTAAGTGTTTCTCTAGGAGGAAACTCTACGTAACAATATTTTTTTTTTTTTTTTTTTTTTTTTTTTTTTAATATAATTAGAATTTATTCAGTCTTTATACATTTTTTTTCTTCAAAAAAGCAACCAAAATGGATAATCCTTATGTGTGGTAATCCTACTTAATGTTGAAGGAGCACTATTATAAGTATTATGATTTTTTACGAAATTTCTTCGTTTTCTTTCTAGTTATTAACAGATCATACCTAAGATGAAAAGATACCTGGTCAGGTATTTTTTTTTTTTTTCATGCAGGTGGCGATAGGATAATCCCCTGCCTTTATCTAACTCAAGGCCAAGAAGAGACAAAAATATGAAAGAAAAATCCAGGCTTAACGTAGACGATGAAAGAATTAGCACTGGAGTCTGCTTCGGGATTATGACCTCTGTTGTTTGTGAAATGTTGTCTAGTGATATCATTAAGGTATAAAATCAACAAGAGAATGATTTAGCAGTTTGTTCGACCAATTGAAATAACGTTCGTCTAATTGTGTTTTCCTTCAATCCCTCACTGGCAAAATTTAGATGTCTTTCCTGCATAATGCTGTGTCATGTTTTTTTGTAATGGCATTTCATAGTTGAAGGATTGTGAAACTGTGGTTGGCGTCTTACTCTTTTACAGTTCTTTCCTTTGCTTGCTAATAAAGTTATTTTAATTATATTTATAGAATGTTATGCTTAGATTTATTCGTTGCTAACATTTGATATTTTTAAATAAATTTTTCATTGTATTTAGGTTTCTTAGGTATACGTTTGCACAGGAACATCATATCCTGTAGAGGCTTGCTGAATAAATTCATGTCCCTATATAATTGTTACGAAACACTTGCCCCACAGAGGTGGAAATAACTATGAAAATATACATTTATTATATAAGGATTTTATCCTTAACTTTGTGGACATGAATTAATGAAGGTGCTTGTGTAGCTGAATCACGAGAGAGAGAGAGAGAGAGAGAGAGAGAGAGAGAGAGAGAGAGAGAGAGAGAGAGAGAGAGATTCCATCTTAGAGTGGAAGGTAGGACATTTTAATAAGAAAATGCCCACATTTTCTTTTAAATCAAATTGAAAATGAATTAAAGGTGTAGTAAAGGCAAGTTCATGAAACATTAGGATAATCAATGACATAATATCCTTATTCTTTGCACTGACATATTCATTGAGGGGATTAAGCCTTAAAATTAGCGTAGTTCATAATTTGAGCCAATGGTGATACACACACCGTATAGCTCAAGTATCGCTAAATATATATTATTTAATGATATCGGATAGATATATCAATACTACTAACTATGATATAAATATGGGTGAAATATGTAATTCAATTTTCAAAGTCAGTAAATCAATTTCATTCTCTCTCTCTCTCTCTCTCTCTCTCTCTCTCTCTCTCTCTCTCTCTCTCTCTCTCTCTCTCTCTCTCTCTCTCTCTCTCTATATATATATATATATATATTTATAAATATATATATATATATATATATATATATATATATATATATATATATATATATGTATATATATATATATATATATATATATATATATATATATATATATATATATATATATATATATACACAGCTAATGCCAGAATTACTAATTTTTTCAAATTTACTTACTTCATTATAATACTATCTCTACTTGTCGTTTTTATTTGTATGCGTTAACTGAATTTCTTTTTAAGGTCCTAAACTAGCTCTAAAATTACCTAAATGTCGTAAGAGGAATTAATAGTGATATATTTCATGAAACAATAAGAATGTTGAGATTCTGATGACGTATGGCTAGAAACCTTTTTTTAGTATAACACTAAAACATGGAGAAGATATAGTATCTAGATGATTAACTATGAGTAAACTATTTTGATGTTGCATCATAATCACATAATGAGTTATGATTATGCTATAACGCTATCAGTAACAAACCACTACCATAAAAGGTATTCAGAAAAAACGATTCATTAGTTACTAATGATGATAATAGGCTTGTAACTATTCTTGCTATGATAACAATCATCATAATAATAATGAGAATGAATAATGTGTGCTATATTTTTTCTCAAATTACAGGGACAAAAGTAACAGTATTAAACGAAGAAATATGGTTGGATAGTAGAAGTCAGGGACTACCACTTTGAGTCTGTTGAACACTTGAAGATAAGTGCTAACTCAAAGTACAACAAATACGCTTCCTTATAATGATTCTGATGCAAGCAATCAATAGTGTATGTTATCATATAAGTAGATATAAAAGGGAAAAGGACACCAGATATTAAAAGTTTCATGGCTAAAATTATTATTTAGGACATTGAAGAATTCCTGTTGGTAAATGCTTTGTTTAACCCTTTCAGAAATGCTGAGTGAAAGGAAGAAATACCAAGAAGCGGAAAACTATAAAAGTGAAAATACGAAATGATCTTCATATGAATAGGGAGTATCAGTAGAAATTTTGAGAGACGAAAGGAGCGTAAGATATTTTGGAACCAATAAGAAAATATAACGAGAGAGAAATAAGAGAATAATGCATTTTGCACAGAAATGAAAAACTCTTTTTAAAATAGTTAGGAGTGAATTCTTTCAAAAAGAGAGATACACATTTTAGAGATGAAAGAAAGTTTTCCTATGCAGTGTAACAATATTTTGTAGAGAAATAGATAAAATCTTTTCGGAAACATAGACTGAAAAATATTCTGAAAAACAAGATGAAAGGGAGAAGAGAGAACAGCAGAGAGATAGACAGTTTGGGCTACATAATGATGAACCCTTTTTCTTTGGCAAGTCAGAGAAGGTTGCTCGGCGAAGACTGAAAAATGCATAATATGCCAGGGGGACATGAGAAGAAGCTTGGCAAGCCCTCTCATTTATGTATTTCTTTCAAAATACTAGTTTTAATGAAGTGCGTTTAAGGAGCAGACGTATATATATATATATATATATATATATATATATATATATATATATATATATATATATATATATATATATATATATATATATATATATATATATATATATATATATATATATATATATATATATATATATATATTTATGTATATATATATATATATATATATATATATTTATGTATATATATATATATATATATATATATATATATATATATATATATATGTGTATATATATATATATATATATATATATATATATATATATATATATATATATAAAAACTCCCATATGGCAATATATAAAAACACTGAATATCGAAAAGCCTCCTAAGTACAACAAAATAACACTGTGTAATTATTCTTAAAAATTATTTAAACAACCTCTTACTTCGGTTCTTTAACAGGGATACGGGTGACTACTGAAATAATACACTCTTTACAAAAGAAAATGTATTCCATAAGAATTACAACACTTTGAAAGAATTTACATAAAAAAAAGAATAATAACTCCAAATATCAAATCTGAAGAAACCTTAGATTAAGACAAAAGAAATGTTACACTCTGATAATTATATAACCACTTGACTCGAAACATTAAATCTGCATAAAGCCTTAGACTAAGACAAAAGAAGTAAATACCTAAGCAAATTATACGATCACTTTTTTTCTATGGAAATTAAATCTCTCTCTCTCTCTCTCTCTCTCTCTCTCTCTCTCTCTCTCTCTCTCTCTCTCTCTCTCTCTCTCTCTCTCTCTCTCTTTATATATATATATATATATATATATATATATATATATATATATATATATATATATATATATATATATATATATATATATATATATATATATACATACATATATATATTTATATATATATATGTATATATATATATATATATATATACATACATATATATATATATATATATATATATATATATATATATATATATATATATATATATATATATTATATATATATATATATATAGCCTATGTCATGTTTACCGCCTGCGCCTCAAGCGCAGTTCATTATAATTACCATTATGAAAGAAATACATAAGCGAGAGGGCTTGCCAAGCTCATTCTCATGTACCCCTGGCATATCATGCATTTTTCATAGCTGTGTGCTGGTGCTAAATGTCAGTAAGGATAGTGGATGTAGCTGTTTAGTTGTGGGACTAGAAAAAAAAGTCATGACTTGAGTTGGTGCTTGTAAGTATGACTCTGTGTCAATCCGGGACTGTAAAGAGAAAATTAAAACTTAATACAAAAACCCAACACAATACATTAGTTCATTATGCTGAAACCTTCTTGAACATATCCCGAAAGCAGATTTTACTATACTTGCATTTTAACCTACATAATGTAAGTCAAATATTTCCTTTTATCGTGTTATAGAATCTCGGGCATTATCTGACATTTTATTATCTAACATTTGTTAAGTGTTTGTTAGACTTGACTAGTTTCGGTAATACATCGGAGTTGTGCTAGCTCTGCAGATATTGAAATTTTGCCTCTCAAAATATCGTATGGCATTTAAATGAAAACCCAGACAACTCGCACTGTATTACCGACCGAAGACC
>NC_090732.1:107008457-107015957 GCF_036898095.1 Palaemon carinicauda
TTTTTCTTCTATTCCCTCGTATTATCTCTTCTTTTCGCCAACCTATCGTAGTTTCTTCTTCCCCTTTGACCGAACCATGTAAACTTGCTGATCCTTCTTTCATATACATTAAACTTATCCTACTTAAAAGTATTCGTCTATGACCCAGACTTTCCATTCGATTTAAACAATATACTCTAAGTAAGCAGTTTATCTTCTCCACTTCAATCATTTAATTACCTTTGACCTTACTACCCTTACTTCTCTTCCCTTAACTAAAGTTGGATCAACAGTTACTATACATTATTATATTGACTTCTAAACCCGCTCGAAGTCATTTTCTTACAGTTTTCTATTTTCCTTGATTCAATTGTCATATGACTTAATCTCATGTCATCCTGCCAGCATTCATTATATTTATTCCCAAATATCTTTTCAAAGTAACCACATCCATTCCTCAATTATACTTAATACTGTTACTTTCCACACATCCCTGTTTTTTTTTTTTTTACTATCACTTTTGATAATTCCATAAATCTTTTGTAAATTCCTTTAAACTCTCTCTCTAGTTTCTGGTTTATACATTGTACTCATCATTACTTTATCTTCTGTGAATAACAACAGTTTGCAGTCCATGTACAATGCATACCATTATCCAAACATTTTCTCCTTAAGCGTGTGGTACCTTCTTCGACTTTTTACATAGAAATATACAGTATATGCTCGTATGAAGATATCAATCAAATAGGCTTGGGACCATAACACACCAACGTCTCTAACCCAATTTTAAAGAATGTAATCATCCATCCGTCTACATATGCCAGGGCATGCTTCACTTCCAACCTAATAATTTTTAACTGCTCTCAGCATCTCATTGCCTGAAAACTTTAAATCAATCAATCAATCAGCATCTCATCTTCTACACCAGTATTTTAGTCGTCTCCACGTTCCCTCTCTAAGGATTTTCACATGCTTGTCATTGGTCTTCGTATACAATCTCCAGGTTTTTCCTTCAATTTCAAAATCTTCACATAAATCTTTCAGAACAAACTCCTGGCCTTAGCAAAGTTTTTTTTTTTTTTTTTTTTTTTTTTTTTTTTTCTTTTTTTTTTTTTTTTTTCAACTCGACTTATTATTTCGTTGTTCTAACATTGTAAAACCCTCTGTTATCAGTCTCACTTTCCCAGTCGAAACCTTATACTTCACGTCCTATGGTATACTAAGAAATGTTATGGATTCTTAAATCCTACATTCATCTTTATTGACTATACTGTCTTGTGATAAAATAATATTACCTCTTACACAATCCTTATGCACCTTTTTCTCAGCCATGCATGTTTTACACCTGTTTAGCTGCTCGGTCACACTATTTACACCAATTTACATTATCTCAATTTAATGTAATCCCGTCAAATGGAATCCTCTTGCCATTTTTCAGCGTCTTAAACGTATTGAACCTTTACTTTAAAAGTAATATCAAACTGTAAAAAAATCTTCTCCCTATAGTTTTGTTTATCTCTTTCTCTCTGATATGTTACATTATTCAAATCTTCAATTGCCTCAGACAGCGTCAGTCGCTCTGTGTTTTCTTCACTTAACTTTATTCATTTTTTTGGAGACTATCTTATTGAGGTTAAGGGTCTTTTCAATGTTTATTTTAATGTTCTCATTACAAACCTTTTTTTTTTCATTTAATTTTGACAACCCCATCAATTCCTTTCTATACTAAAAATTATTTCGTCAGGTGATTTCAAACCAGATAGTCTCGTTTTTCTTTCACTAAACTTCACATTTTCTCATACCATATATATATATATATATATATATATATATATATATATATATATATATATATATATATAGATATAGATATAGATATATATATATATATATATATATATATATATATATATATATATTTATTTATTTATTTATATATTTATTTATATATATTTATATATATGTATATATATATATATATATATATATATATATATATATATATATATATATATATATATAAATGTATATTTAAATATACTGTGTATATATATATATAAATGTATATTTAAATATACTGTGTATATATATATATATATATATATATATATATATATATATATATATATATATATATATATAAATGTATATTTAAATATACTGTGTATATATATATATATATATATATATATATATATATATATATACATATATATATATATATATATATATATATATATATATATATATATATATATATATATATATATATATATATATATATATATATATATATTTATATGTTAACACTCTACGGCACTGTCACTAGCGATTTTCATTTATTCAAATAAGCCCTAAACACCTTTTATTATCGAATTCGGTCTACCTCTCTACTAAGACCCAAGGGAAAATTAATTTTATGAAGAGAATTTCTGGCCTGGCAAGAATTCCAACCTATGCCGAGTCGAAATTGAAGTAACCTTTAGGCCATAGAGATAAGTGTTGAATCTGACACTGCCGTACATATTCCTGTCCAATTCAGGTTTTGCTCTGACAGTATAATCGAAATTCACCCTCTCGGGCATTACATATGAATTATTAATAGTACGAGAACTGAAATTAATTTTAGCGTTATAGATAAATTAACGTACACATAAATGATAGCTAATTAATTATGTTAATACAACTTACAAATGTAAGTTGTGAAAATCTCGACTGTTGCACCAGGAGTTCCGAGTAAAAGAAAGGGAAATCCAGGATAAGTTAAACAAGTAATACAAAACGCCTTTTTGTCATAAAAAAAAAAAAAATGGAAATGAAAACATAGGATAAGATTCATTTCCTTAAATCAGACTTCCTGAAGAAAATCTATAATAATTACATGATATATATTTCTCTATTTTCCATTGACGAAAACGAAGCATACTACATAGAATACCATTCACATGGGTGATCTTCAATTGCAAGTAGAAAACATTTAATTGCACGAAAAAATTATTGTATTACTATGATGATAATTTTCAAATACTCGGTGAAAAGAAAACACATTTCTTTGGAAGCTGTTGGAAATATAGTCGTGGATTTATTCATAACATCAATGTCTTTTGGTTACTCCAAAAATTTCTTTACAGTATGAAATAATAGAAATGATAAAAACAAAGATAAAAATGATAAAACAAACATATTAATGATGCCAACTATTATCTTTTGTGTCCTTTTTCTAATTATATATAACATACTTTCACACCATTCTCTTCCTCTCTGTCTGTGTTCAAAACCCCACTAGCTTATATCAGCAACGCCCAAGGGACTTTTAAAAGCCATATCCCTCCTTCGCTCGCAATAGAAAAGGTAATAAAAACGGGTACCATATAGGACGTCCCTCGCTCTAAATGTGAGGATATACCAAATAGCGATGATAACAACGTCCATTTAACGAAATGTCCTGGCCAAGGAAGGATACCAGATATTTGAACAGTTAACGCAATGCTTTATGTAGGTACTTATGAAGGAACAAAAAAAATTCTTCTACTGCGAAATCATAAGGATTATGTATTTTGTGTGATAAGAAATATTTAGGAAAAATTTTGGTGTGTTAGTTGCCATGATGTAGGCTGATTTATTCATTTATTTGTACGCACATATCCACCATTATCACTGATTACATTTTTACTTATCTATTCATTGAAGAATAATTTGTATAGCTCCATTATTCATATTCACGATTTTTAATGTTTAAGATTTGAAAAATATATTTGTTTTCGTTCACTTATTTTTCATTGCAATTTTTTCTTATATTACTTTTAAAATCTATGAAGAACAGCACGAGACGTTAAGAAATATTATTACAGTAAGGAATAAGATAATACCCATTGGTAAAAGAAACACAGGGCTAAATGGTGCACAAAACAGCTTCAAATAATCAGGTCCCTAAAGAAATTACGATAAACAGACAGAAAAGAAGAACGTTAAAGTGAAAATGAGAAAAATAAAACAATTACAAAACACCTGGTTAAACTGGATGAGAGGATACTAATATAATAAAAAAAAATTAAGAAGAGGAGAGGAAAAGCTAACAGGAAAGAAAAAGAAGATACATCAGAAATAAAATAGGCGAAAGGAAATCAAGGTAGATAATGAAGATGTTATGAAGGTGCAAAGATATCGAAAATTTTAAAAGTATGCAATAAGGCTTAGGAAGAGGCGAAAGTTATAAAAGTAAGAGCATGCCAAAGTAAGATAAGTGATTATAAGCCAACGAAAGTTTCGATGATCGCTTATGATCGATGTTCTGCCTAGGTCTTTTCCGCTACCCATTAGCTCTCTGTGAACAAATGATCATCCCCTGACTAGGAAACAAGGTATTGGCATCAAATATTCCAAATATTTTCCTTCACCTCTCGCTCTCTCTCTCTCTCTCTCTCTCTCTCTCTCTCTCTCTCTCTCTCTCTCTCTCTCTCTCTCTCTCTCTCTCTCTCTGTGGATAGATTGCGTGAAAGGCGAATTCGAAAGAAATGACATTGATATACAGGATGCTCGAGTGTGTGAAAGACTGGGGAGAATGGCGGTGTCTGAGTAAGGGTTCGGCACTCTTCCATTGAGCATTTTATGAAGGTGCATGAAAAGACTGATGAACTGGAAGTTTTACTCTGCACAGAAGTCATAAGAAAATCCACAGTTAGGGCATGAATGGAGTATATATCATTATTCTAATTTCATTCCTGAGAGAGCCTTACCTTACGTTATTCCTTATTCTATGTTTGGGTTCCCCCAGGTCCCTCTTTGTGAGGAACCTCGTATATCCACAAGAGAGTTGCTTATGCATCTTCCGGTGTATTTTGCATCTTTCAGTCTTGGATGGTCTGGGATGCATCTTAGGTATTTATCGAGCTTATTTTTAAACACATCTACGCTCACTCCTGATATGTTTCTTAGATGAGCTGGCAGCTCATTAAATAGTCGCTGCATTATCGATGCTGGTGCGTAGTGGATTAATGTCCTGTGTGCCTTCCTTAGTTTTCCTGGTATAGTTTTGGGCACTATTAATCTACCTCGGCTTGCTCTTTCTGATATTTCTAGCTCCATGATGTTTTCAGTAATTCCTTCGATTTTTTTTCCATGCTTGTATTATCATGTGGCGTTCTCTTCTCCTTTCTAGACTGTATAATTTTAAAAATTGCTGTCTTTCCCAGTAGTCAAGGTCCTTAACTTCTTCTATTCTAGTAGTAAAGGACCTTTGTACACTCTCTATTTGTGCAATATCATTTTAGTAATGTGGGTACCATATCATATTGCAGTACTCGAGTGTACTACGTACATAAGTTTTGTACAGCATAATCATGTGTTCAGCTTTTCTTGTTTTAAAGCGTCTGAATAGCATTCCCATTTTTGTCAACAGTGTTGTTATTTGGTCGTTGCATAACATATTCCTGTTTAACATTACACCAAGGTCTTTAATTACTCCCTTGTTAAAGATTGTCTCGTTATTAGGTTCCCTGTATGCATATACCATTCTTTCCCTGTTTCCACAATTTATCTCCGTCAATTCATATATTGTGTTTAGATTTCTTTGTAATGAGTTCCTATCTTCATCACAAGTAATTTCTCTACTTATTCTTGTGTCATCGGCGAAACTTCTCACTAAAGAGAGAGAGAGAGAGAGAGAGAGAGAGAGAGAGAGAGAGAGAGAGAGAGAGAGAGAGAGAGAGAGAGAGAGAGAGAGAGAGAGTGTGTTTGTATTTGTGTGTGTCTGTGGTTTAGTTTGTCTCCTTTTTATAATTTTTCATGATTGATAGGCCTGACAGCAATAAGATATCCATATGTTTCAGATTGGTACATAAACCTTTTATGTATAGGATCTCGATTACGAATATAGAACAGTTAATAGAAGGAACGAAGGTTTATAATTTGGCGTTGTAATGCCATAATTACGTGGAAAGCTCAGAAGGAGAGGGAAAACCCTGTAAAGAGCGTACATTAATCTATGTAAAGGTTAAGATACATTTGATAGCGGGGCAATGTGATAGGTTTTAAGTAGCTGATGTATAAATCAAAGAAACCCTAAATTTGGAGCGGCAAAATAACTATTATGATATCAACAAAAAGGAGGGGCCCGACAAATTTCGAACTACCTTATGTACATAAAACAAATTTACTATGGGTATGAATGCAACTTATTGTACAAATTATCAAACAATAGAAAATCTGCTGAAATTCCTGGAGGATAAAAGAAGACTTCTTAAATAATGGGGCTTGCATTTATAAGTTATATTTTCAGAGGAGAAGGCCTTGATTATTTCTTTTGGGGTATATCATTGTAATATCATCAGAACTACACTAAGTATAACGCTTCAATCTACATAGTTAAATTCTTATTTGATCCATTTAGACCGAAAGAAATACCTTGAGAATAACATTAAAGGAAGAAGATCCGGATCTACGTTCTTGTCCTCACCGTGTACACATATACTGTATTATACTGAGTTAGTGCGTGTGTATGTGCTCGTATAATATATTGTACCTGGGATTTTTACAACATTGATAACAGTGATTAATGCTAGAGCATGATAGTATTTTTATCTAAATGAAGGGTAATAATGGTATACTTTATCATAAGAAAAATGTCCCTAGAGTGATACAACCTTGAGACTTTAAAGTACACGGCACCGATGAATTTTTTGAGCTCCTGGATCTTGGGTGAAATTGTCTAGTTAACTCCACACTCAAGGATAAGGGTACTACATTTTCATTATACTGTGTATATATATATATATATATATATATATATATATATATGTATATATATATATATATATATATATATATATATATATATATGTATATATATATATATATATATATATATATATATATATATACATATATATATATATATATATATATATATATATATATATATATACATATATATATATATATATATATATATATATATATATATATATATATATATATATATATATATATCATTTAACATGTTTTTTTTTTGGTAAATCTAGGATAGATAAGAAACCTTTAATGTCTAACAGAATATATATTTGCCCATGCATACGCACTAATATACATCCTTCTAAACATAAATATAGATTTGCATGTGAATATATATATATATATATATATATATATATATATATATATATATATATATATATATATATATATATATGTGTGTGTGTGTGTGTGTGTGTGTGTGTGTAATTATATAAATGTGTGTGTTCTTGTGTGTTTCCGTAAAAGAATAAGAGTTCTTCAAGATTTTATTCAGATTAATTGAATAAGGTGGGAATAAAAAAAAAAAAAATTGAGGAAGAGATAGAGCGTGATTACCACAACCCTTGGAAAGACCCTTGAGACCTTAATTAAGAGCTGTCCATTTTTACTGTCCTCTCCCATCCCATCATTGTCTACCTCTCTTTCTCTTCTGTTGGTTTCTATGCATTTTCACTTCTTTTCTTTTATGGTTTTATTTATTCGATTAAGTTTTATAATGTATATCTTGAC
>NC_090732.1:107020957-107025957 GCF_036898095.1 Palaemon carinicauda
TCCAGTCGAGTTGGAAATAGACACAGCTGCTCTTTTGAAGCATTTATTTACCTTTTTCAATTGCTTCTTGAAAAGAGTGAAAAATAGTTCCGGCCCGTTTTGGAATAGTTAATTATGGGCAAATGGGTTAAGTTGAAGAGAAACAATGCATGAAGAGTATTCTGATGTATAGCCATATTTCATTTATAACTAATGATATTTATAGGAACTTTGTTTACTTTTGGTATTGAAGTGAAACTGATTCTAAGAATAAGATGTAAATATACTAAAACACGGAAGCATGAAATGAGAGAGAATAGTACTTTCAATTAGAGTTAAAACGAAAATATAACTTTTCAATACCTTGGAAACACAGTTCTATGATTCTAAGATGTTGAAAATGTCCGTTGTCGTTTTTACTCTATTTGTTGATTCTGTTAAGCATATTTTTTTACTATTCCATTTCGTGCTTCAATGTGTCAGTATGTTTTATTTTACATGATTATATTTTTTTTTTTGTAATTCATCTAATTCATTTCATTAGCATTTTTTAAAATTTTATATTTCTTTCTAAATTCCAATTTTATTTTTCATATAATTCATAATATTTTATCATGATTTCATTTAACTACTAGCGTATAAAAAATATTTTTGCATAATTTTAATTCTTAATGTTACTCATATTTGCTTGCAGTGTGATGACGAAGCTCGAAAGCTTGCATATATAGATGTTCTCCATAGCCTTAGTAATTACACACACACACACACACACACACACACACACACACACACACACACATATATATATATATATATATATATATATATATATATATATATATATATATATACATATATATATGTATATATATATATATATATATATATATATATATATATACATATATATATATATATATATATATATATATATATATATATATATATATATATATATATATATATAAATATTAAAATACCTTATTAAAGCTATGAATATATCAGAGACAAAAATCTCAAGGTCTATCCTAAAAGTAACCATGATGTAGTGAGGCCATTATTATAATAACTTCTTGTAATTATGATGATCGTGATATACGCAAAATTGGCAGAGGAACAGAAATGGTGCTTGTTGATAGCCCACACAGAAAGACTTTACACCCAAAGTAAATATTTTGTTATAAGTTATGAATATATGAAATAATTCATGGTATCTCTGAGGATATGTAGGATTGCTAATAATTAGGGAAGTACAATTTTCACTGCTTTCATGTGTCATGGTCTTCGGAATTCTTGACAGACATTTGGAGCTACAATCATTTTATTGGCTCCTGTTTGTCTAATGTAACTGTACTCATTTCATATGTATTTTCCCTTGCAACATTCCATGAAATAACTTACTGTGTTTAGTCTTTACATTGAACGTGTGTATTTTATGATTTTGCGCTGTCTATGAAATACTAAGGAAGATCTCTGGAAACATCGGCTTATCACATTCTAGTTTATACAAACGAAAAATATAACTGTCCACATTAACGTATAATATTAAGGTATTAATTCCATATGCTCGTGACTGTATTTAGATATGACCCTAGGATATTATTTGTATGGAGGAGATCTGCGAAGTAAATGTAATGGGATTTTAGGATTTATACAAAAGCTGTTACTGAACATGAACTATATCCTTATTTTTTTTTTTTTTTAACTAAATTCGTATTTTAATTGTCGTAAAAATTACTTAGTGGTAACATCCTTAAATATTCAAATAATTAACGGTCACCAGCTTCCTTTGTTAAGGGTGACGGCGATGTCAGCACAATGAGTCAAGCGTCATATTAAGGGTGAAGTAACCATAGCTCCAATCCTCTTAGGTGTGAGTGAGCCAGGAAATATTAGGTCTTCCTTTTTTGCTCTTGCTTCGCGTTGCCTTATGGCTTAGGCCCTAGAAGGGGCATCTTCATCCTCTTTTCTCACATTTGCCCTTTAAAGTAGAGATTCTTTTGTGTGAAAGCGAGAAGTGACGAAAGGAGTAAGAAATAATAATATTTTCCTCTCTCTTTTTTTTCAGACTGGTGGACGTGGCGCATATCCGGCCGGTGGGCGTTGAGTCAGGTGGGTGGGGGCGGAGGCCACCACAATGGAGGGGAGATGGTGTTGGCGAACGTGGTGGTTCGGTGGGCGAGGCCGGAGCAGCAGGTATGGGACGGCACTGCCTCTCCTGCTGGCGGGGCTCCTGCTCTTCGCCTGCTGGCCCACGAGATCGCTAGTGGAAGGGAAAACGTTCTTCAGGAACCGCCACAAACAGATGCAGCAGGAGGCAGAGCAGAAGAAGAACCAGCCGAAGGAAGAGGTCCCGGACAATACCATCAATGTTGGGATCATCATGCCGGTAACCAACCTCCGTCTGCGTTACTATCAATTAAAAATACGTAACGGAGCCAAGCACTTCAGCAATAGTCTAATGAGGTACAAATTCGGATACGACCAGTTCATCCAAGAGCAAATGGCCCTCAACCCATCCCCTACCAGTAAGTGATCTCTTTTGAAATACCTTCTTTATATTATAATGTGAAGCAATGGCCGCATTGTAAGGCCTAAGAAATAATTATGCATCTTCTCTCTCTCTCTCTCTCTCTCTCTCTCTCTCTCTCTCTCTCTCTCTCTCTCTCTCTCTCTCTCTCTCTCTGCCAAATGATAATGAATACGATATTTATCTCGTTTTGACATGCCGGTTCCCTGATAATTTTTTTTCTGAGTTTTTAATTCCCTAACCGCACGAAAAATTATCCAAAAGAAAAGCTATGAAATATTCTTGGATGACTGACGGTTCATCCATAAACAAGATATTCCAAAAAAAAAAATATAAACAGGAAAATTAGGCGCATTTTTTAATTATATTGAGAAAAAGATTCAGATCTT
The DNA here is from genome assembly GCF_036898095.1 of Palaemon carinicauda. Classification (NCBI taxonomy): domain Eukaryota; kingdom Metazoa; phylum Arthropoda; class Malacostraca; order Decapoda; family Palaemonidae; genus Palaemon; species Palaemon carinicauda. Next base: position 107,023,856 of record NC_090732.1, read on the forward strand.
TCAGTTTTGACTAATGATTTCACTTCAAGACTAGATTTAATGAATGCAAATGAGCTATGTTAAATAAAAAAGAAAAAAAAAAGTATTTAGCCCTTTTAAAAGTGTGCAAGTGGTATAAAATTCTTTCTAAGACCAAATGTTTCAAGATGAAAACTGGGAGACGTATGCAGAAAATTCCATTAATCCGTATTACATTGACGTCTTTTCTACAAGATTTATTCTGTGTGCATACATTCTTTAAATATATTAATAATCAGCAGTTATTTTTACGATATAAGTAATATTAGTTCGTTATATATAAAAAATTCACCTTAAGATATTTTTAAATCAAGCATATAAAGGCAATTGTCCATTGCATTTCAATTATAATCTGTTGGAATAGATATCACAAATACAACACAATTAGATATGATATGATATATCATTCATTCATAAATTTTAAAAGACTTTGAAATTCGGATAGAATCTTTGTAGATTATGACGTGACTTCATGTCCCAACACTCGGATAGAATCCATGAGAATTATAGCTTGATTATGTGCCCCTGCTGATCATTGTTTTGGTGTTTGCAAAATAATCCACCATTGTAGTTTTGGAACAATGTTCAATCCAAGTGGTGAACATGTGCCTCACCTCACAATTTCAAATTTCAGTCCCTTAAGTGACCATATGCAATACATATTTAGGAATAACATTTCAAAAGGTGACTATAAGCTACATACTTTCACAAGTTTTGTCTCATAGGTTAGCGTGTGGAACACATAATCGCGAAACTCAGTCACACAAGTGACTGTCTGTAACACATATTTATAAAAATCAGGCCCAAAGACAAGTTTATGCCACTCCCGTTTAAATCATCAGTCCCATGGGTGACCTTGTGCCACTCATGTTTTCTATGTTCAGTATATAGATTACCCCCCCCCCCCTTATAGATTGTTAATGCCATTAGTATTTGTCACACTTTTTACCACTTTTATTTATTCTTTAACTTTACCCCCATCGCTGCTTCCTTCCTTCTATGTTACTGTCCACACTCTTAACTTTTATTTCTTGATTCAACCGCAGGCATTTCCCCTAATTATACCTCAGTTTTGAGTTACTTCTCTCGTTGTAGCACCCGGCCACATGGCCCAAATTCTATAAATCCAAATCCATTTGCCAAGTCAAGTCCCAAGAGTAACCTTTTGCCGCATACATTCACTGGGTTAAGATACAGAACTGACTTTGCTCCAAACACTTTTAGTAAGTTTCTTCCCAGAACTGACATTGTACTAGGCATATTTATAAAGTGGAAAACTTATTTTTGTTACTCTCAATAACAAAGTCCAGACTAGGGTAGTTGACCTTTAGTTACAAATATTTATAAAGTCCAGTACCAGAACTAACTTTGGGTTACACACTTTCAAAATTTTAAATGTTAGATTTTACCTTATACCCTGCTATATGTATATTAAGTTTGGTTGAGAACTACCCTTGTACTACATACATTTACATAGTTCAGTACAAGAATTGACCTTGTGCCATAATCATTTACTAGATTCTGTTGCAGAGTTGACCTTGTGTTACATTTGCAGATTTCAGTCCAAGAACTATTCTTTTGTAGGTGACTTTATGCCACACACTTATTTGTAAATTCAGTTTCACAGCTGACCTTGTGCCTCACACAGTTACCAAGTTTGGTCCCAGAAGAGACCTAATAATATAAACATTTATGAAGGCAAGCCCCATAATTGGCCATGTACTGTAGTATTTCTATTGACCAAGTTCACTCCAATGCATAACGTTAAGCTACGAAAATTTACAAAATTAAAACAAAGAAATGACTGTGTTACACATTCAAAATGTTCAGTCCTAGATTGGTCTCTATGCTAAACATAATTACCAAGTTCAGTCCCAGAAATGACCTTGCACTATTCCTATTTGGACTACAATGATCAGTCCCATAGCTGACCTAGAGCTACATATATGTTCAAAGTTCAGTCCCAGACACATTAAGAACGTTAAATCCCAGATTTGACCGTATTCTACACATATTTTCTAAGTTCAGTCCCATTTACAACGCTAGGTCCCTAAATGACTTTATGTTACCCACATTTAGAATGT
>NC_090732.1:107035957-107038457 GCF_036898095.1 Palaemon carinicauda
CCACTATTCTAAATCCTATTTTCTGGTATACGCAATATGCCTAAAACAAAATGTTCTTTCTCTCTTTTTGTCTGTCTGTTCCGTATTCTTTTGATATCAGTATGTTACGATCCTGTGGGCCTTGCCTTTACTCACCAGGTCCCGTAAAATTAAATTAATCTTGCCGGAAATTCTTGGAGATATGAAACTGCGGGTCATAGTGCCAGAGCCATTATTCCTGTAGCTCATCATCCTGTGTTTTCCATTCCATGTAGTAGTTTCATTTTTCTTTATTTTTCTTCAAATTTTATCGTTAGTTAACGATAAAACTAGGTAAAATTTACATACGCCGTTAAAGAAAACTACATAAATTTTGTTATCATTATTTTAGGTAAATTTTATTTTTTTCTTATTTCGGATGATTGTCTACTATTTTCCAGAACACTCTAGCGTGGTGAATATTTTCATTTTACTACACGCTAAATTTTGCCTAAACGTTAGAAATGACTTCCTCCTTCCGTGTTTTGCTATATGCATTATTAACCATTCTATTTTTTTCAAAAGATAAAGAATGCTTTGGTAAGGAATATCTTAGTTGTGGAGGGTTAGTGAACATGTAGCTAAAACGGTAGCTTTTTTTATATTAAAAAAATAAACGATGTTAACCATGAATATATAGTCAGCATTTTTTCTTCTACTCTAGATACAAATTTCAGATTATTGTTGATTAGCTTTTCATTGTACTATTTGACTTTGATAATAAACGTCTATGAATACTCTAGTTTTTTGCTACAATATATAAAACGAATTCCGAAAACAGTAATAATTCAAAGACGGTAGGCCATATGAGATTCAGTGTACTCTTAATTATAGCATCTCAAAAACATTGAATTTGATTATTTTCCATACAGAACCTAGACACATTTTGACGAGAAAATAAATTCAGTTTAGAATAGTTCGTGACTCTCTTATGAAACGTAACTAACAACACATGTCAAACAAAAGTTGGTTATTATTCAAATTAAAGATTTCCTTAAAACACCAGAACGGTAATATGCATATCGTTAATAACGCAACATTCAGGCTAATGAAATAACATTGGAGTAACCCTCAGGCAACACCCATATGCTGATATAGAAGATGTATGGTGGCTAAAAGATAGCTATTTCTTAAATTCTTGAATGCAAACCCAAAAAAGAAAACAAAAATCTATTGAGTTTTAATGTTTCCTGGAAAGGGTCAATGTTGCCCATTGGTAACGCACCAGGTGATCGTCAGACTGGGGTTCGAGTACCGCTCAAACTTGTTAGTTCCTTTAGCGTCTGCAGCCTCACTATTCTTGTAGCTAAGGATGGTTGGTTTGGGGGAGCCTATAGATCTACCTGCAGTCATCAGCAACTATTGCCTGGCCCACCCTTGTTCTAGCTTGGGTGGAGAAGGGGCTTGGGCGCTAATCATATGTATGTATGGACAGTTTCTAGGGCATTTTGGTGCTTGCTAAAGCCTGCCTGACACTTGCGCGCATTTTTGCCATGCACTGGGTTTTTTCCCACACTGTTCACGACCAGTTCACGACACGTTCACGCATAGTTCACGACAAGTTCATGCCACGTTCACGCCATGGCACGAATTGGCACGCCTAGTTCACGACAAGTTCACGACACGTTCACTCATCTTTCCGCATCATTCCGCATCGTTCACGCATCGTTCACGCCAGTTCACGAATTGGCCACTCCATATAAAAACGGAGCTTCTCCAACCCGAGGACATTCTTGGATTGGCTTCGGAAGAGACAACAATGCTTTCTGTCAGAGACACCATTGCATTGAGGAGAAGATACTTATACCTGGCAGCTGCTGTAGCATTTGTTGGAGTGCATCAGAAAAGGCTGGCAAAGGAAAAAGAGAACCAGAAAAACAAGAAAGCATTTGATTTACATATAAATAGCAGACATAAAATATGTACAAGTATTAAGAAAGCATATTATTTTAACATTAAAAGCAGCAAACAGGAAAAGTTTTTAGGCTGTTGATTTTAAGGTAATAGAAAAAAAAAGTGTGTTGAAATAAGAAATCATTTTATTTTTACATTGAAACAGCAAACAGAAAAAATTTGTTTTGCTCTTCATTTTAAGGTAATAAAGAAGAATAAGTATGTTGATGAAATAAAACATAATTTTATTTTTACATTCAAACAGCAAACTTAAAAATTTGTTGGGTTTATTTTTCAGTTCATTTTTATTCAAAACAAAAGTTTTGGCTCTTGATTGGTAATAGAGGAAAATAAGTGTGTGCATGAAACAAGACATCATTTTATTCTTACATTCAAATAGCAAATATAAACAATTATTAGGTTTATATTTTTCTTTCCTTTTCATTAATTTTATCATTTCCTTTTTGTCTCTTCATTATAAATTTATAGAAATAGTTTGAAATAAGAGATCATTCTTTTTCAAATTAAAACAACAAATATAAAAATTTATTAGGTTTATTTTCTTTCCTTTTCATTAATGTTTTCGTTT
>NC_090732.1:107070957-107073457 GCF_036898095.1 Palaemon carinicauda
GTGGTTACATGCTAATTTAGGCAAGAGACTGAATCAAAATGGAGTGTTCAGATTTAGAGCATCTCAATCCATGGTAGCGTCATAGAAGAGGGCATGTTGAAATGCATCAGCTGAAGAAATTCTAAAGGAAGGAGAAAAATATAGTTCGAAATTCTGCCGTATGGATAATTATTACTGATCTATTTTATTAACTGACAGATATAGAAAACGAGGACAGATTACACACCCAAGATTGATATGGTAGAAAAAAGAAACTAAAGATAATTTGACAAAGCAAGAATAGTTTACAACGTCTTTATGTTTTAAAAGATTTCACTCGTAAGAAAAATCAAATGGTAAGTTTGAATCCGTAAAACTAACAAAACTAATTAACAACTTTTTGTAAGTTTCTTCATTAAACACAGTGTACTTCGTAAGTACAGAAAGTTACACTTGTCCCCTCAAAACTTCCAAAATAAAAGGTTTTCACAGTTCATGTAATCGGAAACTTTCAGCGAAATCAGATCACTTGGTGGGGATAGAAATGACAAGTTGAAGACTAACCAGCGACATAAAACATAATAGGTGCGCTACAGTTTGGCGTTTCGGGTATTGATGTCAAATACTTATATATATATATATATATATATATATATATATATATATATATATATATATATATATATATATATATATATATATATATATATATATATACATATATATATATACACAGAAATTTACGACCATAAAGACAATATTAGAAATTATTTGTGGTTTAGTATTTGAAATTACGGACATGTATACATGTCCATATATATATATATATATATATATATATATATATATATATATATATATATATATATATATATATATATATATATACTTATTTATTTCCATGTCGGGCAGTATATCTTAGTAATCCATATTTGCCAACGGTTATACGAGCATAAGCGAATAAGCAACCTGGTGGAGTAACGAGAACTTTGGGTGTAGAGGAAATGCCCTTCTAACCCTTGATGGAGTCCCGTCAGCAGGGTGACGGAGTGAGTTTAAAGTGATAGACAAGATATCTCTTCGGCTTCTACTCCTGATGCATGGCTGGGTATCTTACTGGAATCAGTATGGACCAGCAGGGGTCAATTGCCTTAGTTAGATAACTGCGCATCACAACGAACTGACCCTCATTTGATGAATTTAGTCAATGATTCCTCTATGGATTTAGTCAGTCTGTTGAAAATGAAAATGACTGAATGGCCTCCAGCTCCTGGCATAGAGAGCTGCTAAGAATCTCCCGGTTTATACATACTAGAAAAAAAATTGATAATTGGTGATTGGAATGTTAGAACCATGACTCACATTGAGAGGTTACAGCAAGTGGAGAATGAATTTATGGAATATAGTTTGGATATCTTGGCCCAAATTGAAACACGTTGTAAGGTGATTAGTAAAGAAATCTTAGACTAAGGCAATATATATAGTACATATATTGTTTTGGTATATATTATACCCCCAGGCTATTTGGAACTTTCCAACCCTTAATCCCCAGGCATTTTTTTTTTCAAGCACATTTTGCAATATATATTTTTTAAATTGCTCTAACAGCCCTAATTTTCGTCATAGAGAGGTCAGGTTAGTCTCATTCTTTTTGAAAATGCCTGAAGTTTCTCATAAAGTTATAAAAAATATGCCAAAAAAAATGTAAATAGCAGTTTTTTGCAAGGACGTACCAGTACGTCAATGGGGGTAAAGGGATGAGTTTTGTGAAACGTACCAGTACGTCCATTGGGGGTAAAAGGGTTATATTATCTACTCGGGAAAAGCTGATGGAATGGAGAGCTGAAAATAGTAGATTGTTACTAGCAAAATTTAAACCAAAGCAGTGCAATATGAGTATTATAGTCTGCTATGCACCAACAAGTGATTCTGCTGAGGAAAGGAAAGATGAATATTATAAAGAACTGCAGAATGTAATAGATGAGATCTCAGAGAGAGATATGAAAATTACGATCGGTGATTTCAATGCTAAAGTTGGAGGGAATAATCAAAGTATAGAGAATGGGTTTTGAGGGTCTTGGTGATTTTGCTAATGAAAATTGGGGACATTTAATAAGTTTTTGTTCAACAAACAATCTCGTTATTAGTGGTAATCTTTTCCAGTACTAGGACATCCAAAAATATACATGGACTTCTCCATGTCACAATTACAAAAAACAAATAGACCACATAGTTATTGACAGATAGGGAAGGAGGCCGCTGAGAAATGTAACAAGCTATAGAAGTGCAGATATTGGTATTAATCACCAGCTCTTCATTGCCACACTGAAATTAAAATGGAAAGCTCCCAACAGAAACGTATATAGAATACCTAGGTTTGATAAAACTAATCTTCTAAAAGAAAAGCACAGAAAAACATTTGCAGTTGAATATAGGAATCAATTTACAGTCTTAGAGACTTTAAGAGAAGAGGAGCTGGCAATTAATAAAGAATGGTGTGATATTAAGAACATATATCAGT
>NC_090732.1:107093457-107103457 GCF_036898095.1 Palaemon carinicauda
CCATATTGGATCCTTCTCTCTGGTTCGGTTCTTTCCCTTTGCCTACACAGACATCGAATAGTCTGGCCTATTCTTTACAGATTCACCTCTGTCCTCATACACCTGACAACACTGAGATTACTAAACAATTCTTCTTCACCCCAGGGGTTAACTACGGCAATGTAATTGTTCAGTGGCTACTTTCCTCTTGGTAAGGGTAGAAGAGACTCTTTAGCTATGGTAAGCAGCTCTTCTAGGAGAAGGACACTCCAAAATCAAACCATTGTTCTCTAGTCTTGGGTAGTGCTATAGCCTCTGTACCATGGCCTTCCACTGTCTTGGGTTAGAGTTCTCTTGCTTGAGGGTACACTCAGGCACACTGTTGTATCTAGTTTCTCTTTCTCTTGTTTTGTTGAAGTTTTTATTGTTTATATAGGAAATATTTATTTAAATGTTGTTACTATTCTTAAAATATTTTATTTTTCCATGTTTCCTTTCCTCACTGAGCTATTTTCCCTGTTGGGGCCCCTGGGCTTATAGCATCCTGCTTTTCCAACTAGGGTTGTAGCTTAGCATTTAATAATAATAATAATAAGAGTCTCTTCTACCCTTAGCAAGAGGAGAGTGGCCACTGAACAATTATAGTGCAGTAGCAAACCTCTTGGGGGAAGAAGAATTGTTTGGTAATCTAGGTGTTGTCAGGTGTATGAGGACAGGAGATTGTGGACAGAATAGGCCAAACTATTCAGTGTCTGTGTGTATCTCAACGGGAGGTTGGTGCCCTACCAACCTTACCATACCATACCACCACACAAAATAGCACTCAAGCATAACTGTATTTAGAGAACGACTCTCTCTCTCTCTCTCTCTCTCTCTCTCTCTCTCTCTCTCTCTCTCTCTCTCTCTCTCTCTCTCTCTCTCTGCGATAATTGATTTTTACAGTAATATCCATTTTGAATGCTGCCTATAAATCATAATTATACTTTTTTTGGTGTCTGTGTGTATCTCAACGGGGGGTTGGTGCCCTACCAACCATACCATACCATACCACCACACAAAATAGCAATAAAAAATAACTGTGTTTAGAGAACGATTCTCTCTCTCTCTCTCTCTCTCTCTCTCTCTCTCTCTCTCTCTCTCTCTCTCTCTCTCTCTCTCTCTCTCTCTCTGCGTTAGTTGATTCTTACAGTAATATCCATTTTGAATGCTGCCTATAAATCATAATTATACTTTTTTTTTCTTTTTTTTCGTATTCTGTTATCCGATGCACTGTCAGAGACACAATCCTATTTTTTCACCTAGTAGATGCTTCGATATATTACTTTTATCCTGTAAATACAGAACCATAGGTTATAGTGAGTAAAAAATAAAAGTATATAAATCAGACTCTAGGTCTTGCAGATCGAATCTTGGAAAGATACCAACCCACTTAGCACTACCAACAGTATTTCCTAAGGGTAATTTTTATTACATATTGAATGATTTTTTTTTTCTGTTTTCTTCATATTCATATGGTTGTATGCTTTCTTTGAACTTAAAATCATAATATAGTCTGTCCAGACCATAGTTGTTTACCTCAAGCCCATGCTGCTAAATCAAATTTCGAACATGCCTCTCTCTCTCTCTCTCTCTCTCTCTCTCTCTCTCTCTCTCTCTCTCTCTCTCTCTCTCTCTCTCTCATCCTTATGCAAGGCCAAATACCCTTCAGGATAGCCACTTTAGCCGAAGGAAAGACAGTGGGGATGGTTTTGGAAAGAAAAAGGAACAGATAAGGAAAAGGCAACCTCTTGATAAACCACCAGGCATTCATGGCCCTTTATTTAAGGTTGCTTAACACACCATTTAAAAAAAAAACAAGATGAATAAGAAATAGAAAAGTTTGCTCGAGTGTACCCTCAAGCAAGAGAACTCTAACCCAAGATAGTGGAAGACCATGGCACATATGCTATTACACTACCCACGACTAGAGAACAATGGTTTGATTTTGGAGTGTCCTTCCTCCTAGAAGAGCTGCTTACCATAGCTAAAGAGTCTCTTCTACCCTTACCAAGAGAAAAATAGCCACTGAACAATTACAGTACAGTAATTAGCCCCTTGAGCGAAGAAGAACTGTAGTAACATCAGTGTCGTAATGTGTATGAGAAAAGAGGAGAATGTGTAAAGAATAGGCTAGACTACTCGGTGTATATGTTAGGCAAAGAAAAATTAGCCTTAACGAGAGAGAGGGATCCAATGCATTACTATCTGGCCAGTCTAAGGATCCAATACCTCTCTAGCGGTAGTATCTCAACGGGTGTCTAGTGTCCTGTCCTACCTACTACCTCTAAACTATATATAAGAATTAATGAAGGGAATATATAAAATAAGTTGAGAATAGGAACAACGTTAGAATACATATGTGATATATAATCTATGAAGAGAAACTCATGCCATCCGGTTCGACATGAAAATATTCGGTGAAATTTTGGAAATTCTGAAATTCCACCGATTCAACTGCTAAATTAGGAAAATCATTCAACAATATGGCTAAAGCTTATATAAAACTTCTAGTATGCCATATGATGGAAAAGGCTAGACTGTTAGAATTAACTGCCTGCCTAGTTCTACGTACAGAATGGTAGAGTCTGGGAAGATCTGAATGCAAAAGGGTGGTAAGGATTAATAAAAATCTTATGCAACATACATAAAGAACTAACTGAATGACGGTGCCAGAGATGAGTATAAAGATATGGAATAGAAAATTTAACAGACCGCAAGTTTTTGTCCAACAAATGAAGATCAGCAGCTAAATAAAGAACTTACTGAATGACGGTGCCAGAGATGAATATAAAGATATGGAATAGAAAATTTAACAGACCGCAAGTTTTTGTCCAACAAATGAAGATCAGCAGCTAAATAGCAGACAGGAGAACAATACTCGAAACAAAGTAGAATAAAAGAATGAAAAGTTTTCTTCAGGATAGATTGATCACCGAAAATGACTTTCTCAATAAGCCAAGTAATTGTGCAATTGAAGAAGAAACTCCGAATGTGTTTCTCAAAAGTAAATTTGCAATCAAGAATCACACCTAAAATTTTAAAAGAGATGTATATATTTAAAAGAAATATTATCAGTGCAGAAATCTGTATATTAAGGCGCCAGTGTTCTCTACCTACTTACAATTCTACTTTGAGGTTTGCTACGGTTCAACTTCATGCCCTATCATTTGCACCATGCACTAATTTTAGCTATATTTCTATCAAAGGATTCAGCAACCCCAGATCTACATTTAGGAGATGGATTTGAAGCAAAAAGAGTAGCATCATCTGCATATGTAATTAGTGATTTTCAAAGCAAAACTTTCCTTATTATCTTTTAGAAGTTTTAAGCGAAGGCCTAATTTCAAATGTAAAATCCCAATATAAATTTAATATCAAATGTAAATGCCACAGTGAGAATGTATTACTTTTCCATTCTGAGCTTTTGAGAGGAAAGATAAGCATCACATTTTCTTTCTATCATTGATTTTCCTGCCACCACGTGACTAATTGCCGTTCACACCAGACTTTCAAGGACCCTGGTGAGAGTCATTGATGGTTGCCGGTGGAAACAGTGATAGAGATGCTAAGATTTTCTTTCTTTATATGTTTTCTGTTGCCCTTAATATGCTTAGAAAACTCATTTATTACTGGTTTGGATATCTAGATCCTGTCGTTTATTATTTTTATTGAGTTATATTGATTTCATTTACTTAAAAGATATAAATAAAAACCCGCTAGAATAACCTTTACAAGAAGCCCCCCCCCCTCCCCCCAAAAAATAAAGAAACATTTCATTTTCAACATTTTCCTGTTTTCAAAGGAACCGTGAACACCAAAGACAACAAGCATGAAAGGAGAGAGAGAGAGAGAGAGAGAGAGAGAGAGAGAGAGAGAGAGAGAGAGAGAGAGAGAGAGAGAGAGAGCGTCTGCAAAAGAAAACATGAAAGGAATGAAATTCCTTTCCATGCTATGAATAGACTTATTATTTTCCGCTCCATTTGTCAAGGAGAAATTTTCGCTAAGTCTTTAACCACGGTCCCCTTTTATTCTGTTTTTCTAACCCTCGAGGAATGTGAGTTATTTTTGAACTCGGTCAAAATTTCCGAAAAAAAAAAAAAAACAATTTTTCAACTCCTTTTATACCATACTATGGTGTTTATATTTCTTCTGGTACAATTTCCTTTAACCCTTCCTGAAATATATTGATTCTTTGTGTATGAATACATTCACAAATGCAGCACTGATCATGAGATGGGTACTTTTTCTTAGGTCTTAGGATAATCCGTTTCTGAAACCAGATTATACTTGAAAGATTGATGACAGACTTATATCCATGACTAACCCCAGATGTCTAAGGGGTTTTATGCAATGATCTGTGGTGTGCAGTCTTCACGCTAAGTACATTCTTATGGAAAGAAGGACAAGAAATTTTCCCTGTTGTAAAACCCTATGGTTATTGAATAAAACAAATTCCAGGAACCTCTTTAGCAACTTCCACGTAATAGAGCATTCATCTGAGTAACTGATAAAAGCAGCAAAGAGGAAAGATGACGTCGTTTTACGAAAAAATTAAGCTTGATACCTAAGTCAGAGAACAGGTTATTAGACTGCATACTTAAATATACGGTATTTAAGGTCTAGTAAACAAATATTGATGCCGCTGGATAAGATGCATTACAATATAGTCTCAAAGCCTATCTGTGCACGGCCGTGATTCGGTCAATGATTAATCTCTCTCTCTCTCAAAAAAGAAAAAAAAAATTACAAACCTCTACTACTGGTCGCTATATGATCTCAATGGCAACGTCTATTAAATTGAGTAGCAAATACCTTAATTCCAGTGGCTTTATTGTAATCTTTGAATCAAAATAAATTATATGGAATAATTTCGAGGAAAATATCTTTAAGGATATAAATCCTAATTACTTTAGTTTAGAAAAGAGAAGCCTCCACCTCGTCAGGATGTTAACGATCTCTCAAATCCGTTGGCACATAAACACGATCAGTATCACAATAAAAGAAAAAAGAAAGAAACGTAAAACCAAATATCTAAATAATTTGACATTATTAATGTATTATCCTAGACTTATAAGCTGGTGCAATTAATGGTTGGCTTTCTGGTTGCGTTAGATAGCACTTAACGCGGGCCACATTATCCATTACTAGAGTTTTTGTTTTTTAGGTTTCACACACTTTTTTAGCCTTCGACTTTACATCCTTTCCTACTTATTTTTTTTAACTTTTACTTGATACTACAACTACAGGATTTTCCCACCTTTTTCACCAAATGTTATCAAAGAATCCTACCTCAACGCAACTTATTAAAGTGGGATCAGACAACAGTCTAACTATATTTATCTTCGTACCGTGTTCAATGTAACACTGTTTGTTACTGAGATTTCCTATAAGGTTAATAACCACTTATTTGCTTACATTATCTGCATAAGTACCGTATTACATTTTTTACTTTGATCTCTGACACATTATTTGAAATCAAACTAAACTTTTGCGGAATCAAAGAGAATTCGAAATTCTTCTTGGTGTTTTATAATTATAGCTGCCAACATGCAGTATACATTATGAAAAATAACTATGAAAATGTTTCAAAACCAATACTTTAGTCACCTGTACCACCATTTCTCTCAAGCATATTTACATTGCTTCTATTTTTATGAAAAAAAAAAAATATAGCCTTTAAAGAAAGATCGAAATAGTAAGAATCTAGTTAAAAGATACTGATTTTAATGGAATGTGCAACTCCGATTATTTCCTGAACAATTGGAATGATCTCACCTGATATTACCCACGCCTGCTGTCAACATTATCTTCGCTTTTATACGTCTCCTTAATGAGAATTATGTTTGAGCGAATTGTTGAAGAGTCACGGGTATCGGGAAAAGGATGTCAAAGGAGCCTTTTTATGAAATAGTTCTATTTCATCAACAAGTTTGGTCACAAATTATAAGTCTTGTTATTGATTAATTATTAAGGTGATGTTTTAGAGCCAATATAAAGGCTTTCAATTTAGTCCACAATAATGTTTGTTTCAAAGAAATTGTAAGTCTTGCTCATTCTTTTGGCGTTTACCGTGTTTTACCAAGCCAGCAAGAATAGTCAAACTAAGCTTAATTAAGTCCCGATTTTTTAAGTCATACTTGGGTTAACTAGTCTAAAATTCTAAAAGTGTCCGATGAAATTTCTTTTTAGGAAAAGAAATGTCTTCAACTATTTTTTCCTGTATGAAGAATATTGTTGGTACCACATCACCATATTTATCTGATATATTAGGTTCAACTGAAAGTTCACTCAAAGTAAAAAATAATTCTCATTTCATAGGGTCCTTAACAGTTTCATTACTGTATGGTTCTTTCATTAAAAGATAATTTCCTTTTATAAAAACTTGAGGCATCAGTCATTTTTTTCATCTCTTAGTCACGACGATATTGTTTTGTTGTCACTTTGAAGCTATTGAAAGAACTTTTGTTCCCAATGCTCATAATTCAAAACGTGGTTATAACATTACCTTAAAGTTATATGCTCCTTAGGAGTTTCTTACTTGAATTAATTGCTATTTCGTATCCTAATCTATCCTTGCTTTCTTCTTATTTTACTCATAAAAGCTAATTCTATTCCCTGTGATTTTTTTTATCCCAATATAATGAAAATAATAATAATTATAATATTACTGTCCATATGTCTACGCTCCAGAATATGAATCTGTATGTTCTTTCGATTGTCTAATTTTGTCTGGTATATTAACTCCTGTCACAGATGGCTGTAGTTGGCATATTATATTTAAATTTTTAAACTGTCTTTATTATTTTTTCTCAATTCACCATATCTTCACTGGCGAGGTAGCGGGAATTTTGAGAAATTTTCCCATGCAACTGCAATTACCAGAGTTCTATTTCTGGTTAAGAAGGATTTTTCGAAAATTGATTCTGAATACTGAAATAATAATGCTGGCAATAATGTGTATAGGTGATGATGTATCATGTACAATCGCAACCCATAATTCGAAAATGTTCACCCGTCGCTGCTGTTTTCCAATAAATGTTAATTTATTCGTACCATTTTTAATTATCATGAGCTGATGTAGGCGAAAGGAAATTAGATACAAAAAGGGCTCGTTTAATTATCAAGATTTTACAGTGGCGTTTTATTTTATTTTACTCTCAAAAACAATGTTGCAAATACATGTGATATAACCATCCTTTTTTACAAATGATGTTTCCAAAATATTTAAAATTAGTTACAATTATCCATCTTTTTCTATCAATGAATTATCACGTTTAGATAAGTAGTTCCTAATGTAGATTGAAAAAAAAAAGAGAAAAATAAACTTAAAACAGAATCTGTATGCTGGTATCTGGATCTTCCAATCAGTAATCCAGATCCTATGCTCAAATGAAAGAAGTGGATTAGGAGTAAGGTTAAGGTATCTACCATGCAAACACGATTTTTACTGGAACTTGCATTGACAGTGCCGTCTATATACTGTAGTTAAATGGAACATAATAATGACGAACGCATAAAAAGTCTTCCTTTTTGGGAGGTTTATGTGTGTGTGTGTGTGTGTGTGTGTGTGTGTGTGGTTTATTTATTTTTTTATTTTTACTGTTCTAGTAAGTTGTTTAATTTAGCTTCGAACATTTTGTTTATACCCATAGAAAGAAAATATTACTAAGCAGACCATTGGATAATAAGGTTATTGAATTTATTTCCTAATTTGAAATTCTTCGACTGAAATTCTTCTAAGTGAAAAAATTAAGATATGATTTGTAATGCAAGTTAAAATCCTAGGCCATTCACATCCCTGTTTCGAATGGAAAAATATGGGTTCATCCCCTACTACTAGAATATTTATGGGAGTTTTTTTTTTTTTTTTTTTTTTTTTTTTTTTTTTTTTTTTTTTTTTTTTTTTTTGCAAAGCGTAATTACTTAATCATATGAATTATCTAGCCAGTCTAAGGATCCAATACATGGCAACTACTGAAAGTGAATAAGTACCCCAGATAACAAAAATAAAAATAAAATAAAAAAATATTATAAATCTATATCAAGATGTAAAAACAGTATATTTGAGAAATTTGTAGCCATATTTTTACAAAATTCTAGACTAAAGCACAACAGGTGAGACAATTTAGAATATTGTTATTACTATATTCTACCTAGACATGTCTCTTCATTCCTTTTAGATCATGTAAATTCTGCTTATAGGATTGGCTAGCCATTGTATAACTCTTGATTTACGCATATGGCAGGCATTATACAGCTAATGAATGATTAATGTTTGAATTAAGTAACATATAGTTAATCTCCTATGCGTATATCGTAGATTAAGGGCATACATAATGCAACGAGATACAACCGGTTAAACGCCCATAATCTTTATCTTTTATTTAAAAGTGAAGATATGGTGTAAGTATGCCATAGAAATTTGTTCTTCAAAGCTACGGTTTTCCAGATAGAGCCATATCTAAATATCCGGCCAGGTAAATATCTTTGTAGGGATGAGAGAAAGCGAGAATGATGGTGGGACATTATATGGGCTCGCACAAGGTTTCACGAGCATTAGGTTTCAGAAACATTCCCATGAGAACTCAGATTCTTTGTTGTAATGACGAAATCAGCCTTTCCTTCACAAATGGCATTCATTACTCATGAAAAATATTAAAACGAACGCTATTAATGTGTTCGTTTGATTACCTTCTAAGAAAATATAACCAATATTTATGTAGTAACATCTGTTTGGTTAGATACATTTTAGAGCAACTATAACATAATGTATTAGGTGTTATCAAGGAGTTAGAACTCTTATTACAAAATTACTTTGAGTAATAAAAATCTTTTCAGGAAATAATTAATCTAACTATAAAATATTTGCGGGAATGTTGACATACTTTACTTTAAAGGTTTAAAGATATAAAGGTCGCCCATGAAGGGCAGAGGCAAGAGACAGTGGCATTGCCCTATTGAGCAGGACAATGCCTGAGAGACTGACCATATATCATATTATGATTAGGGCTGCTTTTCTGGTCCTATAGACCAGGGGAACCCTATTCTCGATAGGACCTTCGCAGTCATTTTATCATGTTCATCCTGATGCATTCCATATTTCGCACCGCATATTGCTCGTTTATTGTCAAATCCACACCATCGAAGCCCTTAGAGGACAAGAAAGTCTTTAGCTTCTTTTTGAAAGCCTTAATATCAGTCTCACGGATGTCTAGTGGGAGCTTATTGTATAGTATCTGGGACGCATAATTAAAGGTTCTAGTGCCTACAGTAGACCAATGTTATACAGCTTCAGTTCCAAAAGCTATATAATGTTCCAATTGCAGATATATAAAACAGAAGACAGGTTGTAGAAAAAATGGCTCTATTATTTTATAGATTTATTTCAAGTAGAAAGTATTTTTCTATATAGTTCTTATTAATTATTCAAATGCTGATTTTATTGAAACATTTACATTTGACCACCATACCTTGGAATAGGTCATATTCATACACTTCGCAATGAATTTGAAATATTGAACCAAGAATGAACTATTAATTTGATGTGTACACCAATCCTCAAACCAGTGTGCTTTCCTCGTCAAGAATTACGTTTAAAAGCACGATAAAAAGCATATGTATTAGAAAAAAACCGATGTTAGCATAAATCCTTTCAAAATCATAATCATGTAAGCATCGGTCTGTTGAGAGAGAGAGAGAGAGAGAGAGAGAGAGAGAGAGAGAGAGAGAGAGAGAGAGAGAGATGTTCACAAACTTCCTGCCGTCTACAATATTCTCTTCATAATACTGAGTATTCTAATATTTTTGTTTAAAGTAATTTTACTTTCAGCTCATCTTATTTCTTGTTAGACTCATGATTAATTTCACCTTTCATGAAACTCTATCATCTCGTTTTGCAAATCCTGCTCTTTACCTTTAATTAATACGTGGCACATATTGCTTTACTAGTCCTGTCCGCTAGTGTAACAACCTTCATCGACAA
>NC_090732.1:107110957-107115957 GCF_036898095.1 Palaemon carinicauda
ATTGTCACCGCTTCATACCCGTACAGAAATCGAACGTGGATTGGCTGTTCTTTAGATGAGAATACTGATGATCTCAACATGATTAATATTGTAAAGATCCCATTGTATGGTAGCTATCAATAATTTAATGGATAAATGATGAATATGACAGCGCCATTGTTTTTTTCTGGATTCACCTTATGTTTAAGAAAGGTTTAATAATAAATATATATAAATATATATATATATATATATATATATATATATATATATATATATATATATATATATATATATATATATATATATATATATATATATATATATATATATATATATATATATATATATATATATATACAGTGGTACCTCGACATACGAATTTAATCCGTTCCAGAACCAACTTCGGATGTAGAAAATGTTCGGATGTCGAAACGAATTTTCCCATAAGAATACATTGAAATAGGATTAATCCGTGGTTGAGCCCAAAAACTATGATAACTTCTTAATAAACTACTACACATAATTTTCCATGAGAATAATGCACACTAAATTAGATAATAGACATGTAAAAAAGAAGAATTAGCAAAAAAATTTAAATAAGAAACGGGTTTTTAGCATCACTTTACCTTAGAAACTCCAGCGCAGGTGTTGTTGGTCTTGCTACGCAGAGAGGAGACGGACGGGCGGCGAGGAGGTAGAGAGGTTAACTACGATAAACGTACACTACCGTAACTTATTCTAACTTACACTAAGTGAACTTTAACATAACTTAGCTTATTTTTTTTTAATTATTATATTTTTTATTTTTTTTTACATTTTTTTTTTCTTTTTGATGATTAATTTTAATCACTTTCACTCTCTACACTTAAAATTGATTGAATTTCTTTTGCTTCACTCTTTGCCGTTTTCATTGTTTCACTTTCTTACGCTTCACTCTTTGCCGTTTTCATTGAACCACTTACATCCTCTTCATCACAAGTTCGCTTCGTATTTTTTTTTAAAGAAATTATCGATAGATAGTTGCTTGGTACAGTTTTTCAGAATGTTTCGAAAGTGAGTTAGGTAAACATCATCGAACTGCGCAAATACGCGACAAACCTGTAATTTTTTTGGGTGGTATTTGTCGATGAAGTCAACCACATCTTGATATTTTCCTAACACCTCTTTTATATGTGCCAAACCTAACACATGTTCTACCTCCTCGATCCCTTCCTCATCATCACTCATGTGCTCAGACATAGCATGGAGTTCCTTGAGCTCCTCTGTGGTAAGTTCGTCGTGATGTTCGGCGACGAGTTCCGTAACGTCATCTGCGTCGACCTCCAGACATATGGACTTGCCGAGGGAGACGATTTCCTCTACGTCTTCCGCTGCACCCACCACGGGATCAGGTTCGGGGTCAAAACCTTCGAAATCTCGAGGAGAAACTGCATCAGGCCACAGCTTCTTCGAGGCAGAATTGAGGGTCCGTCGAGTTAATCCCACCCAAGCCTGATCTATGATCTTCAAGCAGTGCACGTTGTTGAAATGGCTCCTCCAAAATTAACGCAAAGTTAAGTTGGTGCTTTGCGTGACATTAAAGCACTGCTTAAATAAGTGCTTGGTGTACAGCTTATTAAAATTAGAGATGACTTGCTGGTCCATGGGCTGGAGGATAGAGGTGGTATTCGGTGGAAGATACAGCACCTTTATGAACTTAAATTCATCGAAGATATCATCTTCAAGTCCGGGGGGGTGAGCGGGTGCATTGTCAAGGCATAGCAGGCACTTCAAAGGCAATTTCTGTTCATGAAGATACTTCTTCACAGAAGGGCCGAAAACTTGGTTATCCCAGTCCACAAAGAACTGCCTAGTGACCCAGGCCTTTGAGTTGGATCGCCAGAAAACGTGAAGCTGGTCCTTATCGACGTTGTGTGCCATAAAGGCCCTAGGGTTCTCGGAATGGTAAACCAGTAAGGGCTTGACTTTAAAGTCCCCGCTAGCGTTGGCACATAGGGCAAGAGTCAACCGATCCTTCATTGGCTTATGCCCAGGCAATTTCTTCTCTTCGGCGGTGATGTAGGTTCGACTGGGCATCTTCTTCCAAAACAGCCCGGTTTCATCACAATTAAACACTTGCTGCTCTACGTAGCCTTCTTCCAGCACGATCCTTTCGAAGTTCTTGACAAAGTCAGCTGCAGCCTTTGTGTCCGCACTAGCAGCCTCTCCGTGGTGAACAACTGAATGAATCCTGGACCGTTTCTTAAATTTCTCAAACCAGCCACGAGATGCCTTGAAATCGTCTGAAGAAGGTTCGGTTGAACTCTCCCCAGCATCACCCCCAGAGCTCTCCTCCTTCAAGTCCGTGAAGATGGCGTGCGCCTTCTCGCAGATGACGGTTTCGGTGATGGTGTCGCCAACAATCTCTCTGTCCTTGATCCACACTAGCAGAAGTCGTTCCATCTCTTCTATGATAGGGTTACGGCGTTGAAATAATGGTGATCCCCTTAGAAGGTTTCACTGCTTTAATAGCTTCCTTCTGTTTAAGGATTGTCGAGATCGTCGACATACTACGGCCATACTGTTTAGGAAGTTCACTCACGCGGACGCTACGCTCATGTTTTTCAATAATTTCCTGCTTTACGTCTAAAGAAAGCATTACCTTCTTCCTTTTCTCACCACTACCACTTGCATAACTAAGCCTTTTAGGACCCATACTTTACGTAAATTACCGTAAAAGGATGCACGTAAAAATCACGATTAAAACACAGTTAATAGCAGAACGCACAGGGCACAGCCGCAAGAACCCGACGAGAACAGAGGACTGACCCAAGCCGCGCTAATTGAGGGTCCCTCCGAGGTCGAAGTGCTGCCTTCTATCAGCGGAAATAAAAAACACTTCAGGCGCTATGAGCACCGACTACGCAAACGAGTATTGTTTACTTCGGGTGTCGAAAAAAAAAATTCGGGTGTAGAGTAGGAACGTGTTCGAATTGTACTTCGCGTGTCAAAAAATTCGGATACAACCGGTACGACGAAAATTGCTTACTTCGTGTGTCGAAATAAAATTCGGGTGTAGAGTAAAAAATTTGCTCGAATTTTACTTCGGATGTTGGAAAATTCGGATGTAGATACGTTCGGATGTAGAGGTTCCACTGTATATATATATATATATATATATATATATATATATATATATATATATATATATATATATATATATATATATATATATATATATATATATATATATATATATATATATATATATATATGTGTGTGTGTGTGTGTGTGTGTGTGTGTGTTTCTGTTTCTGTATACAATTCTCAATGAAACGAAAGTATTTTCATTTTGAAGCAAAGCTTTTCATTTATTTTGAGTTAATCCTTAAAACAATACTAGTTAAAATAGAATTTTTGATCGAAAGTCTTATGGTTCCAATAGAAGTGTTTATCCCATTAAAAATGCACCGTGTTGATACTCTCAGTGACAGACAGTATATATTTAATCGTCTGTAGTTTTCCCCAGCCAATGGTAATCCAATATTTTCCTTTAATTCCGAGTCTAGCGTTTCTATGTTTTTCTTGGTTTGTCTGTTACCTTCCAAAGGACTCGTACAATCTTTCAGAACCTCTACACAAATCAGTTTGAAGGGCGACAATCGTTCATGTGGGAGACTTTTGAAATGTACCCCTTATTTCATCTTTTTCCCCCTTCCCACTTGTGAGCTCCAAGACTGCATAAAAGAGGATGGTTGACCGTAAAGTTACTGCCTTCCTTGCAACTCAATTTTTACCAAATCCTATATCAGATGTCTGTTTTATTATTACCGTAAACAAATTTAGGAAGGATGTTCATGTACAATGAAAGTATTCAGTTGTATTTTTACACTTTTAAATCAATTACATTAGAAATAAATAAGTGAACAATTACATACAACGGAAATTCTCTCTCTCTCTCTCTCTCTCTCTCTCTCTCTCTCTCTCTCTCTCTCTCTCTCTCTCTCTCTCTCTCTCTCTCTCTCTCTTTTTTTTTATATATACATATATATATATATATATATATATATATATATATATATATATATATATATATATATATATATATATATATATGTATATATATATATATATATATATATATATATATATATATATGCATATATATATATATATATATATATATATATATATATATATATATATATATATATATACTGTATATATATTATATATATATATATATATATATATATATATATATATATATATATATATATATATATATATATATATATATATATATATATATATGTACGATGAATTTTGCACATTTAAACGTGTTTATCATATTTCAAATAAGCCATATATATTAACACATTGAAGTCTGGATTCTCTTAACAACCTCGGAATCAGAACCCCTGGCGAAATCACTCAAAGACTATAGTATCTGTCCGTCCGGGCTTTGAACCCTGGTCCAGGATACTTGTGTGACATTGACCATACCACTCAGCCACGAAGAAGAATAAAAGTCAATGGCAATTGTGTACATATACCTGTCGAATTCAGCTTTTTTGTGCTTAGAATTGAAATCAACCCATCTTCACCATCGTAGCTAATTAGTAGGTTTGTGACCTGGCATTCGATTAATGATAAATTTTGCACATTTAAACGTATTTTTCATATTTCAAATAAGCTATATATATTAACACATTAAAGTCTGGATTCTCTTAACAACCTCGGGATCAGAGCCCCAGGTGAAATCACTCAAAGACTATAGTATCTGTCCGGCCGGACTTCGAACCCTGGTCCAGAATTCTTTTGTGACATTGACCATACCACTCAGCCACGAAGAAAGATAAAAGTCAATGACAATTCTTCTGTACCTATACCTGTCAAATTCAGGGTTTTTTTTTTACTTAGAATTGAAATCAACCCATCTTCACCATCGTAGCTAATTGGTAGGTTTGTGACTTGGCATTCGATTAATGATAAATTTTGCACATTTAAACGTGTTTTTCATATTTCAAATAAGCCATA
>NC_090732.1:107120957-107128457 GCF_036898095.1 Palaemon carinicauda
ATATATATATATATATATATATATATGTGTGTGTGTGTGTGTGTGTGTGTGTGTGTGTTTGTATGTGTGTGCGTGTGTTTACATACATAACATATTTGTTGGTTTGTTTCCGTATGTGTGTGGCTGTAATGATGTGGTTTGCCAATTTTAATTTTTTCTTAGTACCGTTAAGTGTAAAGCAATATATTAGATTATAAAAAGAACTGACATGCGCACGCGCACACTCTCGCTCGTCCGTTTATGGGTATTACAAATGCATAATATTGAAGATTCAGCTGATGAGGAATTTACAGTATTCAACATGACTACGGTCCTTTGAACAATCCTCCAGAGTTCGGAGTTTGAAACTTGGCTTGTGTTTAAGTGATTGCGCAAGTTCTTTAAAGTACTTGGTAAGGGCGACATCAAAGAAGTCACCAACTCCCTTTTTCTTTCAAAGATTGTTCAACATGGAACAATTAGGCTCCTATCCCTTTCGCTAACAGTATAGGAGGAGTCTCATCAGTGACATTTTAGAGGTAGAACGTATTAATGCAAATCTTTATTAGTCCGTGATATTTTTACTAAAGCGGCTGGAAGTTCTTGATTTTTATTCCCTTTATCTGGTTTTGTGAATGTAACTTAAAAGTTTGATGCTGCCAACAGAGAAAATAGTGTCAGTAGATGGAAATGGCATATGATAAAATACCATATCATTTAGGTATAAATTAAGTCAGTTTATTTGTTCACATACTAATTACATTTTTTATGCTGAATATTTTATTATGAATTACTCTATCCAGCAAAACCAAAACGTATCAAACTCATCTATAAGTAGTATCCTCTAATTTTAGAGATATTAAGTGTAATTCTCTTTATCATCATTAAATGTCCCAAAACTTTTATCAATCAACTACATCGATTATCATTGTGAATGTAAGTTTTAAATCCACTAAAGATATTTGGGAAGCTTCTGTTTTTGTTTTAGATATACAACTTTTACTAACCATTTCAGACACGATGCGACATCTTTTTTCCGGGAATAGCTTCAAAGCTATTAGTCGGACAATTATTACACTCAAACATAATGTTTACTACAACATCCATAATTTTTCGTATTATTGGAGTAATCAAACTCATTTACTTGAGGCATTTACGCTCCATGATTTTAAGTAGTAATCAATAAGAACCATACACCAGAGAAAAGGTTCGGATAAGGCAACTTACGCCCCCTCCCCATCATCAGTTCCCTCCTTCCCTCCACCAAGAAGCTTCTTCATTCCACTTCCCCTCCCACTCCTTCCCCTCACGTCTTTCCCCACTTAAATTCTCTCTCTCTCTCTCTCTCTCTCTCTCTCTCTCTCTCTCTCTCTCTCTCTCTCTCTCTCTCTCTCTCTAAATTGCACATAGGGAGATAAAGTCGGTTATTTTATAGTGATTAGGTTTAATGGTTTAAGACTAGAAATGTTGAGCGTTATAATGAATCAGTGGTCATCGGACATGAATCTTTTGGCTCGGTTGGCAATTATGAACACAGCACTGTATTCCCATTGAAACCAGAGAGAGGGCAATTTGGCATGTGTTTTACAGCAAGGGATTCCGGTATAGAATATCAAAGAGAAAGGTGTATTTATAAAAAAAGATCCCTTGATATCTTCTACCACTGCCTTGAAGATCTTGGATCAACCAGCATTACTAACAAGAAGGAAGACAGGTTGTGTACATGGATGAAACGTGATTCACCCCACGGCTGCCACACAACATAACATGAAGTGGTTCAAGTGGGTCCGCGGTCCGAGTCAACACAGACAGTACATCCGTCAAGTCAAGTGCAACCTAGTTCAGAGGAGCTGTTTCCAGTAAGGAAAACAACGGGTAGCTACCATGGAAAAAGGAATAATAGCCCTTCCATTCACTTGGAATTACTGGCTCACATGTGTTGGAGGAGCCATCAGTAATAGTGTTGGACAATGAGCCCTACCATAGCCAAATGATGAAGCAATCTAGCTACCCCTTCACCGCCACCAAAAAGCTGGTCATGTAAATGGTTGTAGGAAAGAAAAATACACATTGCACATCACACCATTGATTCGGAATAGTTGGGATTGTGCGAGGAAATCCGACCAAAGCCATAGCATACAATTGATAAGCTCTTTCCAAAGAAGGGGTGAATTGTGATCCGACTCCTACCAGGCCCCCTTGAACTAAACTTTATAGACACCAGGCCATAGAACAGATGTGAAACTTTATGAAGAGATATGTGTGCTCCTCATCACAATGCTTCCCTCGTGCCAACATATTTATTAGTGCCAATCATAGTACAAGCTCGCTCAGAGGAGGCAAGTATTGCCAACCTTAACAATAATCCATGCACATCCAGGTACTACTTTCCAGAACAGACAAGCAATGATATGTATAACTGCAAGCAAAGTGAGCCACAGAAGAGAAATCGAGAAATCACCGATTGAGGGATGTGATATAAAGTGAATAAGTGATATGCCTAATGATAACAAGGCCCATGTGGCAGGTGATGAAATCATGGTTTGGTGATAGTTGCCCACGCTGATGGAACTTGTTCTGTGATTAGATTTATTTTCATCCCAGGAAAAACCTTACCAGTCAATGTTAGAATGGTTACGGGCCAGGTTAGGATAAGGAAGGCTATGTGCAAGTATGGAGATTTGGGAAGGTACAATTTAGTGAGCCATGAATTTTAAGGAACAATATTGGTCCTCTGATAATTTGCATAAGATTTAGAGCACGTCAGTCATTGTCACTTTTAGCTGATATGATGAGGAAGAGCTATTCCTTGACAGTGATAAGGATTACTATTAGATCTATTTATTCGTGACTGTATATCTATTAATTCCATGACTATGGTACTAGAAATTATTAAAGAATATTTTATGGACACATTCTAATTGCAGAATCATTATGTCCACTGTCCAATCTATCTCATCTCAGCATACGAATAATCGAACAACAGGTTCAGAAAACCTATCATACACATACTTTCAATCTAAGATCGTGAATGTGATTTTCCACGACAAATATTAGCCAACACAGCAGAATGAAGTTGAATATCATAGTGGAGCTCAATAACAAAATCCACCCAACTCCTTACTGGCATATATGCACTTGAGTTATGATATGGCAAAATCGTGCATATAATAATGTGCAATGTATTTTTTATATTTGCCAGTATGTTGCGTTAATCAGGAGAGAGAGAGAGAGAGAGAGAGAGAGAGAGAGAGAGAGAGAGAGAGAGAGAGAGAGAGAGAGAGAGAGAGAGAGAGTTGAAAGAATGATGGGTGTACGAGGGGGTGCGGGGGAGCTTGTTGGTTGAAGGAGGAAACCGATGAAGGGGAGTGGGTAAGTCGCCTTATGGTCAGGTGTATGAGTTCACACTGTCTTCAACTTGAAATCATAAGAGTAAACTCCCAAAGTATTAAAGTACATAAGTTTGACTAACATTTATAACACGAGAAACTATGGGTGGTTTTGTAATCATTGTTAGACTGTGATAACTGTCCGATCAATAGCCTGGAAGCTACTTTTTCCCGAAAAACGATGCCACATCGGTCTGATATGGTTAGTAGGCTTGTGTGTGCGTGCATGCCTCTTGAGTGTTTTTGCATACTTGTGTGAGCTTTTGCCATATTGTGCTATTATAATTTTAAGCGTAAAGGTACTCGAAATTAAGTTTGGGATAAAAAAAAATGATTATTAAGACGAGTTTGTCAGATTCTGAATTAGTTCAGTGTGGATGTAAAGATGTGTTAATAGGTTTGTAAATTAGTAGCTGAGTTAATGAAGGTATATCTAATCATTATTTGTTTGGTATCAATGTTGAAATATGAAGTTTAACTCAGCAAGGAATGACAAATAAAGGCATGTGGATTTCATGAGAAAAGCATTCTTGGCATGGAGTAAATGGGGTTGTATGGGGAGCATGCAAAATTATACTTCAATATCACAAAGTTAGCATGGAATGTACCTGAGGAAGGTAGGGTAGTAAGCGTTATGAAATTAGCAAGTAGTGAGATTATAAACTTTAGTTAAGGGAAATGAATTTTCGAAGTGTATAAGACTAATGAAGATATTGTACAGGTGTACAAAGCAGGTTGTAATATATATATATATATATATATATATATATATATATATATATATATATATATATATATATATATATATATATATATATTAAAAATTAAATAAAGGAAAAGAAGGGCCATAATTTTAAGCTCTGGTTGAAGGAAGTTTAAGCAGTTACTGTTAACGAAGTTGCTCTGTAGGTATCTGAATGAAAAGGAAAAGGTTGGCGATGAAAAGATTGCGGAATAAAATATAAAGGTGCTGTCTGAAGAAGACTTGATTGGTATGGTGATGTCTGTGTGATAAAGAAGGTGATCAGAATGCATAAGGTAGTTCTGAAGGCTAAAGAGATTCCATAGAAATACATGAAAGGAATATTTATTCTTATAGGAGGGTAAACTTATAAAGGAAAATGCATGAAATAGTGGGGTCTGATATTACTGCGCCAGGGTAGGTGAATGATATGACTTTGATAGAGAAAGTAAGACTAATGGCAAATGGATCAGTATGGCTATAACAAGGTCGGTATCAATAATGGATATGATATGAGGAGAAAATGTTTTGATTAAAGCATATGTATTACAAATAAATGGAAAAGCTGTTAAGTATGTGGCTCATATGGACTACGAAAAGATTTTTAACAGAACTGCAGTGTTGAGGGTTTCAGGGATATGTTGTTTATAAGGTTAATTGTTGAGAGTAATTTAAACTTATTTGGATAGAAGTAAACCATGTATCATAAGGCGTAGGCTGGGGAGTAATTAATGTGGCGTAAAAGTGTTGTAAGATTCACATGTATTATGTTTTACTATCTGTTAATGACTTTATGGATAGAATCGTGTATGAAATAACAAGATATCACTTGATCAAGTGCTGCGTTGATGGATAAAGAATATATTGAGAACATCCTTCGGAATGTTTGATATTTGCAGATATGAAACTGAAGAAAAACAGGGAAGAAAGACTTCTTATATCCCTATAAAAAGTTTGGAAATTTTTGAAGAGCAGAAGATCTGAGAAAATTGAGAGTAAAAGTAAAATGTCCGTCCCAAAACAGTTAAAATAGAGATAGTGAGTATGAAACAATCTTGGAAAATAATGGGTGTCTGTGGAAGCTTGGGTTAAACAATTTTGAAAGTGTTGTTGAACTAACTTTTTTTATGGAACGGAGCAAGGCTTTTTATGCAAATCCCAGAAGAAAAACGAAAGTTATGAATAGTTTGTTGATAAGGACAAGATGTGAGGTAAGATGAAAGTTTGGATCAGGATATACTGTGAAAGGAATAAGGGACAGTAGGTGGAGGAGAGGAAACTCTAGAAGGTGCAGATGGAATGGAGGAGACACGGGCACGGTAAGGGAAGGGACTCACTAGGCCGGGAGCTTTAATCCTTAAGCAAGACAGAAATCTGAGAAATGTACTGTATTGCTTACTGTGTATAAAACTTTTAACTGTTTAAGAAGTATTTGAAGAGGTGCATTATCCATGATTTAGCAGTAAAATAAGGAATTCAGCAGTGACCGTTATCTTGTTTTTATATTTTTATAACTTGTTCCGTTATTGGAAATTATCAAAGTTGATTATTTAAGTAAATATATATGTATTTATCGATCGCATAAAAAACAGAAAGAAATTATATAACATTACGAATAAACGTTTTATTAATACATAATTTGAAATTCATAAGCTGTTTTTTTTTCGGAATTGGAAACTATATAAATTTCAAATGGTAATGAAAGATATATTTTTAAGACATAGCCATCATGATGCCATTGCATTCCAAAACTAAACAATAAAACTCGAAGTTGAACAATTTCAAGCATATTTCGTCGAACCAAACACAAGTCGAGAAAATGTGAAAGAATCAAGCAAAACAATATAGATAAAAATATAAAACTAAAGATCAGAAATCCAAGTTGCAAGTAGCAATGTATCACCAAAATACGCAAAATGTATGAATTAATTATTGTCTAAGTGTAGTCATGAATAATCCTTGTTTTCGATTGTGTTGATTTTAGGTGGAGAAATCATCAGCATTTTTCAGTACAGAAAAACTATATTAATATAACGTGTGCAATAGGTTATATCACATAAAATAAAATCATGAGCATAATTATGTTTGAAGATTTGAAATGATTTTAATGTTTGCTCGTATGGATGTATGAATATAAATTGGTACCTCGGTTATTATTATTATTATTATTATTATTATTATTATTATTATTATTATTATTATTATTATTATTATTATTATTATTATTATTATTATCGAAGCTACATCCCTAGTTGGAAAAGCTGGAGGCTATACACACTAGGGCTCCAACAGGGAAAAGAGCTCAATGACGAAATAACACAAATAATATTTGAAAAGTACATAAAAATAGGAAACATCTTCAGATCAGCAACAACCTTGAAATAGATGTCATAGATAATCTATGGACCGAGACTGCAGTAACACTGTTAACAACATAAAATTATTGGCTGCAAGTTTCAGTATCTGACGGTCTACTAAAAATAACTGTCTGATTAGGAAGACTATTCCACAATTTGGTCCAGCTATACAATTTCCAGATACTGTGTAACATTCAGCCTTATAAGGATGAAGTGCTGTTTTTAATAACGGCAATATCTTAAGCAAGTTTTATATTTTTAATAAATGTACTAAAAGTAACTTAGCATTGATGGGACTCTTTTAGAGAAGAAAGAAGAAAACAGAAGTGAAAAAACGGCGTTATGTTTTTTCACATTGTTTCTCTAATTTCTATCTGCCATATAGCACATGAACTTGCATTTCTGTGCTGATGAACTCAACTTTTTCTCTTCGGTCCTTGAGAAAACAGCTATTTCCACAGCTGAGGGCTTATTGACTGCTGGTACGGTAACTTCTGTAAGTATCCGTGCATATGCCACGATCACACTATCCAGCAGTGACAGGCTCACCGTATCAGCAAAAATATTTTCACCCAGAAACCCAACCGGCATTTAAAGTTGTCAGTCCGTGTTTTGCCAGTATGGTTATGTACAGGTCGATTTACAAATAGTGGGAATAGACTCTTAATGAGAAAAGCACACCAATTTTGAACTTAGCAATAATTTTTAGACACCCAAGGTTTCTTGACTTGAAATTTTTCTTTTTTCTACTAATAACTTTCATTTGCCCCAAATTCACATCAACAATAGGCAAGTAAAATAATAGTTTAACCTTGATGTTTTTTTTTTTTTTTTTTTTGGGGGGGGGGGGGGGTACGTTGGGAGACAACTATGCGTAAACTAACTGTATGGAACTGTGGCCATTTGTTTCGGTATCGTTAGGAGTCTGGTGATCGACATCGATAACATATTCATTCCAATTAATCACGATTGATATTCGAATACTGAACATGTATTCAATAACCGGAGCACTTTTTTTCGCAAGTACTTTGTT
>NC_090732.1:107130957-107150957 GCF_036898095.1 Palaemon carinicauda
ATATATATATATATATATATATATATATATATATATATATATATATATATATATATGAGAGAGAGAGAGAGAGAGAGAGAGAGAGAGAGAGAGAGAGAGAGAGAGAGAGAGAGAGAGAGAGAGAGAGCATTATCATTATCATCATCGTCATTTGTTGCTAGTCCACAGCAAGACAAAGGACTCAGACATGTCCTTCCACACGCGTCTGTTTATAGTCTTTCTATGCCAACATATATCCGCAAATTTTATAAGCTCTTCTATCCATCGTCTTCTCTTCCTTCCCCCACTTCGTTTGCAATCTCTAGGACCCATTTTAAAGAATAACGAAATAATATATATGGAGAGAGAGAGAGAGAGAGAGAGAGAGAGAGAGAGAGAGAGAGAGAGAGAGAGAGAGAGAGAGAGAGAGAGAGAGAGAGGGCGGTGCTTGTCGTCAACGTACTCCTAGATTGCCTACGGGTTATTCCATCCTCTTTAATAAACCAGGCAGATATGTGGAGCCGTTGCATAGTAGTACGCTGGTGTTCGACAAAGCCCACGTGCTATTTCATATCCTTTCTAATTTCAAATAATGTTTTGAAAATGATTTTATGAAAAATTTTTCTAGAAATAATTCCTCAAAACTTGTAAATGTGTATCCTCAGTAATATAGTTTTATCATATCTCCGTTGTGACCTAATTTTTTTTTTTTTTTTTTTTTTTCCAGTTAAATATCCTTGTAAAAGTCTTGATGATTTCGACACTAAACTTTGTTCTCCATCTTTTCTATCGTCCAAATAAATTTTATAACCTTACCTCTATTAATTCGGTCTTCATTTGTTCGTTGTAATGCAAAAATATATCCTAATACTTTAAAAGCATTTCGTCTCCAGTGACTTGGAGCACCTTTTATTTCCCTGAGTTATTGCTTCGCGACATTTTTAATTAATTTTTTATGATAAATATATCTTGAATTTTCCTTCCCAATGTTAGCTAGCAAGTATGCAATAATGATTTGCAGATTTGTCCACAATAACCATTATATAATCCACCACAGAAATCGTCTAATATTTCATAGAAAAACAATTAAGATTATGATATAAGACACATAGTTACAAAGAAATTATTTCTTTTTTTTTTTTTTTTGCTGATGTACTGAGAGTACTCTTACCATAATTTATTTGTTTAGCATGTTCTTCTCAGCTTGGAATTTCCATAAATACACACCCATATCTCATTCCTTTGGGGTGGAATAACACTATAATAGTTTCAGATTTGTTTGTTATTAGTCACCTCTCAGAATTACCAAAGCAAGGTGTGATTTTAAATGATTCATAGCGAAATTAGTATTTCCAGTGATCAAAATGTATATTCATTCCGTCCATCAAAGTTTAGAATTCCTGCTGAAAATCACTTATAAAAATCTGGATCCCTCATAAAACCTGAATGGTTTTATTATTTTCTAGGTCATCAAATGAGAAAGAATTTCATAAAGAAATCAAAATCCAATTATTCTTACATAAAGATATAATTGTAATAAATTTCTTCATAAACCAAATAAAAGAATATTCCCTCTCGTCCGGTTAAACTTCCGAGAAAATGATATCGATTTTTGCAGAGCTTATTTCCCTCTCTCCAGGAAGTCTTCCTTCCTTCACAGGATCCGATCCTTAATCCTATCTTTAGCTAAATCTGACATTTCCCAAAGTTTCATTAAAATCCTTACCGGGATGTGGATATGAATTCCTCCAACCTCTAACATTTTAGATTTCAACAAGAACCCTTAATAAGGTTTTGAAGTAATTCAGTGATTAGTACTCAAAATGCATAAAATAATAAACGAAAGAACGATGAAGAAAAAAAAGGCAGATTAAACAGAATTCCGCTTGATAATTGTCACTTGCAAATGTGATCTGTCATATGAGTGAAATACTAATCAAATCATCAAATTATTTGGATAATCTAATTGTAGGATTATGTTCATTTAAATGGAATTTCATGTACATCCTCTTCATTAAAATGGTGATGGTATTCATTGTCCCCATGGGTTTGTTACTCTCAACATATAATTACGCAGATATAAACCCATTAGAGATAAATGTCACGAACAGGACAAATGGTGTCTACATACTCATTCCCTGCTTACCACAAGTAGGTAATTACATCTAATCAAGTCATAAAGTGATATAAACTGCATGCGTTAATATACTCATATACGCACTCAGCACACACACATACAAACACTCACACGCGCACGCACCACAAACGCACACAAACACACATTAAGGGGTGAGGACATTTAAAAAATGTGGCACAAATTAGTGTTAACTGAGGTGCACTAGCAAACGTAAGCCAAGCATTGTACCTCTCAGGTAAATGGCTATTTTCACTGTTTGCCACCTTATATGGTTGTCAGAGCCCTTTTCCAATACTGTCCCACTTATATAATTTTATATATATATATATATATATATATATATATATATATATATATATATATATATATATATATATATATATATATATATATAGTGTGTATGTGTGTGCGTCTTGTGTACGTAAACCTTTAATTCAAAAATTAAACAGTATACTAAAAAAGTATATACATAGATACTAAGATGTCAGTTTAAGATTAAAAAGAATAGAAGACCCGTACAAGTTTTTATTCAGTCATTTAGCCCATGAAAAGAAACGGTCGTTATTAGACGCACAAAGGTGAAGCAGATTCAAGTTTTAGATTCTTCATTTTAGCACAATTTGTTGTCCATCTATGATCCAATTCAATAAGCTTATTCTGAATTTGATACATACTAGTTTATCACTTTTAAATTGGTAATTAATGAACGTATAATGTATATATCAATCGACTGGTAACGGTCTTTGGAATATCCTGTAACAGTTGAGGCATTTCATCCAAGAGCCTTTGATTTTAAAAACAAACAAGAATTCTTTAGATTAAAGGATTACTGGCAAAGATGCAATATTAGAAATCTTTGCTTTCATATCCTATTTCTCCCATCACTTTTCTTTTGTGAGTTTTTTTCACAGCAGAGCTACGATCTACCAGAACCCATTTATGAAAATTGGTCATCAGGGTAAACACATAGACACACGTACTTTGTTTCGATAAAAAACAAAGAAAAAAATAAATAAAAAAGTGGAAAAATTAAATATATTTTTGATGAATTTTCAGTTAATTACTCTATGCCAGTAGTATAGTGGGGCGTGATGGCGCCCACATTCCGCTTTATGACGTTGTTGTGCTAACACTATTCTTAGTGCTAGCATTGCTTTTGAATGCGAGTGCTTCAACTGAACCTATTCCTGGGTGATGTTGAATTTTATATAGTTTCTGCAAATAAGTATATATAGGCTACCCTTTTGGAAACTTGATACACACACACACGTGTATATATATATATATATATATATATATATATATATATATATATATATATATATATATATATATATATGGTAAGAGTTAAAAGATAGAGATTTCGATGATATATGTACTTCATTACCTTTTGATGTTGTACCAAGCGCAAACATTGAATTGTTCGTTTACTCTAAATTTACGAAGATTTTTATTCTTCTTGCTTACATTTACACATTAACTACATTAAGGCCTAGCTTAAAGCGATACGGGGAATATTAAGTTTTAATAATATTGCCTTTATTGCTTCTTAGTTTATCAGACCTGACCACTCAATGCTGCAATAGTTGCTCTCTATCAGGCATTTCACCTGCCATATCCAACTTTTTTTGTGAATAAAATATTACAAAAGCGTCGGACAATTTTTGCAGAGGACGGTTGAAACCCGACCTAATTGTCTCCCTCCCCCCCCCCCAAAAAAAAGTACACTGATGGTTCGTTTCATCATCATTGGAGACTTCATGTCTTTCGTTGAGCATAGGCCTTCCTGGGGTCCTTCCACAGATGTCTGTCTCCAGCCATACGGGTCCAAAATTGTAGATATTGATCTAAGTCTTCTCACCAGCGGGTGCTCTGTCGTCCTCGGTTTATTGCGTATCCAAGGGTCGTCCAAAATGTTGTCCATGAGTTGTCGGCCAGCCTAGCAATGTGTCCAGCTGATTGTATCGGGATATACTTAATGTTTTTATTAATTTAAGGTAATCATGCGAGTAAATTGATGAGAGACTAAGGTATATTAGGTAAGCACACTAACAGAGGTTAGAAAAACGTCATTATACAATTAACCGTCACTCATTCATGGTTTGATGCAATATACCAGAAGGTGTGTGTGTGTGTGTTTGTATATGTGTGTATTAACGCTCATAAAAGTACGTGATCAAAATATGATTTATAATGTGATACAACGGAGTATGTTTTGCACGTGTTACGTGAGGTGAGAAAAAAAAGTGTATGCCATATATGACCATGGATTAAACCACACATTATTTTTAATGTACGGTAATATCAATTACTCTGCCATATTATGTAGTTATATTTGATGAGGTTGTAATAGCAAAGAAAGTTCTAACATAAGCACAGTAAGTAACTGGCAACTTAATCCAATGTTGTTACTGTTTTCCAAGACCCATTACAGCACAATATAGTATGCTGTAACGGGTTATATTGCGGAACATTTATCATGGGTATAAATATGTCGATTATCGATGGATGGTTAGCTAATTAGCAATATCGCCTACGATGGGTAAAAACACCTACTAACCCTACCGAGACGATAGGTGATTACTTTACTTAAATTAAGGGCTGCTTTTCTAGTCCTTTTACACCAGGGGAATCTTACTCTCTACAGAACCTCCACAGCCGTTTTATCATGTTGGTTCGAAAGCAACCAACATTTCACACCGCGTATTGCTCGTTTATTGACAAATTGACACTATCGAAGATCTAAGAGAAAAAGAAAGTCTTCAGTTTCCTCTCGAAAATCTTAATATCTTAAATGTTTTACATATGTAGTGGGAGCTTATTGTATACAGTAGTCTCTGGGCCACATATTTAAAGGCTCTAGACAGTCTAGAGCCTATAGTAGCTATGTACCTAGGTTCCAATAATTTGAAACCATCTGTAACTATTCACGTATCAACACTATTTATTGGCTGCACAAAATGTAGCAATTTTCTTACATATTTTGGACGTCCGGTTCTGATAACTTGATGGGATATTGTACATATGTCAAACTCGTATTTCGCTTTAATATGCAGACAGTGTAAATCAATTAGTATAGGAGTGACCCTTTGTCGAGGTAGAACACCTCTGTTTATTATGTTTTGTAATTTCTTAAGTTGTACTTTTGGTAAAATGTAGTTGACAGAGTAACAGTAGTCAGTACTGGTAATAACAGTTTATCACAAGTTTCTTTACAGAATGTTCATCCAAGTACTTCTTTATGAAAGCAATGTTTCTAAGATGATAACCAGCAATTTTTACTGCATTATTTATTTGGGCATTCAAAGACAAGTTAGTCAAGAGATACGCCTAGATCACGAATTTTACTAGATATCGGGCCAGAGTTGTTATTTATGTTTATTTGGATGTCACCCAAGTTTCTTACGTTGATTTTCTTTCCAATCACCATAAACTCAGTTTTATTTTCCTTTATTTTAGCTGTTTGATTGCCACCCATTTCCTAACACTGACAAAAATTCGGTTTAGAGATTCAGTGGTGTCGTGTATACTATTTATGATGAAGAAGTAAAATTGTGTATCGCCTGCAAATAGTTTGAACTTCACCCATGCCCTTGTAGTATTTTCAATTGACCAATAGTATAGATACGGAATGAGATTGGGCCCAGTATACTCCCCTGAGGTACCCCTACGTTTAAAGGTTAATGTGTTGAATAAGAGTTTCCAATTTGTATACAGTAATTCCTGTCAACCAAGAAGTCTTTTGGGTATTCAAAAGCTTGATCTTTAATACCGATGGACCGTAGATCATTTAGTAGCAGTTCATGCACAACTGCATCAAAAGCAGCACTAAGTTCAAGTAATATTAAAATACCACATTTATTTTCATCCATCATTTCCAGCCTATCATTTACAACAGAAAAGATAGCTGTCTCCGTAGTTGTTCAAGAATTATGTATTATAGCACTTATGAAATAAAAGATAGATTCAAAATAGGTCTATACGTGCTTAATTCCTGGTAATCTAGAAAACTTTCAGAACCGGTGTAACTATACCCGTTTTCTCAGAATTGGGAAACTTACACTTATCGATGCTTTTATTTGCCATTCACGTAATTATATCAGCTAGACTAGAGGAGTTTCTTTCTCCAGTTACTTCAGATTTTGGCATTGGGTCGATCGCACAGTTTGTTTTCTTTGCTCTCTTGATAATCTTTGTGACATCGTCTTGTGTTATATTATTGAATCTCGTTAATTTTACATGTGTATCTGGTGTAGCAAGAAGCTGATATTGATTGTTTGTAAAGGACCTAGTTTTCTATTTTGTTTTTAGAGAACGCTAGAAAATTATTTGCTAGTTCCTGGTCACTTTTCCCCTCTGGTAGCCTTTTTTCATTTACATTTCCCATAATATCATTTAGAAGACGATATAACTTATTTATGTCTGTTGCTACTTCGACGGTCTTTCTCTTATAGTTTTCGTTTTTTTCCTCAATTGGTAATTATATTGGCACATTACAGTTTTGTATTTTACTTTCCGTTTTAACTGAGTCCACTTTCTTTCTTTACGTCTTTTTCCCCTCTTTTACCCTAAAGTCTCTCCATCAAACCAAGGAGATCGGTATTTAACAATTATAGTCTTTCCCATCAGTTGACACATGGCATCTTATTCACGTTTACTTACCCTATTATATATATGGTCATAAGGCAGTCAACACACATAGCATTCTACAAACGTTGTTTATCATGATCGCAGGGAATACTGATAGCATCATTTAGTTTCTATGTACATTCTTCAAAGTTTTGTCTGAAGTTTATTTTCTTCACCAATGCGTGTTTCTGTAGAGGTAGTCAAAACGTGATAAGTTTGTGCACTGGAGAGATAGTGTACTTCTCTTCTACATTTATATCAGATACAATGCTATTAATCTATCACTGAAAACTAGGTCCAGCGTATGCCCAGTCAAAGTAGTTGCACAATCAATATTATTCAGCAATAGATATGATTCCAATAACTCACTAAATGCTGAAGCATCAAGATTTGATGCGTCGTCTATCCAAAGATTGAAGTATCTACAAATAACTAATAAATTTTTTTCCGTAATAATCTTCTCAATGAGTACACTGAATTCTTCAAAGTAGATATTAGTATTTATTCTCGGAGGTTGTAAACTGTTACAATAAATATTTTGTTTTTGTGCATAAAGTTTATTAGCAGCATACGTCGTTCTATTCATTTATCCAATTTTTGCACCACACATTAACGTTACTTCTGGGAACTATAGTACAGTCTTTTCGTCTGTCGGTCTGACTTGATGTTTCACAAACAGCTTTTCGACCATTTACCGTTTCATGGGCGCTCAAATGAGAATATCACTTGCCTAATATATTGTTCCATGAAGTAACTTACTTAGCATTCAACGCGGAATATGCGAATACAATTAGAACCACCTGAAACCATTATCATCTTGAAGTTTCATTGTTGCGTTAAGTGACATTCAGTTAGTCACGAGTACCATTGTTTCCCGAAACGACTGATTGTTTTCCAAGTTAATCTTAAGTTCCTTTGTATTGTCTAAAATTTTAACAATATACAGTTTTCATTACGGGGCAATTTGGAAATATGTTGAATTCTTTATTTTCAACAGTGATGAAATGTTCGTATAAAACTCTGAAAATAGGGGAGATAGTTTTTTTTTTTTTTTTTTTTTTTTTTTTTTTTTTTTTTTTTTTTTTTTTTTTAAGGTATTACGGAAATCGTTGAAGGAAAATTTCTGAACGAAGTATAAGATGAAATCATTTCATTTAGAGATTCCAGGATCTCTTTTTTTTTTTTTTTTTTTTTTTTTTTTTTTTTTTTTTTTTTTTTTTTCATTGCATTTAACCTGATTTGTTCACAGTTTTATAGGTACGCTTTACTATATACTTCAGGACATGGTTCTTTAGCTTTCAGTTAAGGTTTTCGTATTGGGTCCAAATAAGGATTTTCAATCTGAAAAAAAAAACAACATTAAAACGTTGTATTTTCAACTGAGAAGGTTCTGGATCTGCTTGCACATGGTATAGTTCTACTGAACTATAGCATAATTACTCTTCTCAACTACGGTAGGCGCTACCGGCGTCCTTGAGAAATTTAGTTAAGTGTACCCTTTAATTACTCCTATAATGGCCTTAATTACCATTAGGTATCAATGCATATTATTGCCACTTAGGTCGGGATTTCAAATGTCATCTGCCAAAATACCAACATTGTCCGACACTTCTGCAATATTTTATTTTCGATGAGCACTAGGACGTCTTGATAGTGATGATATTAATCAATGATGATCATTATAATAGATGATTTACAAAGCTGCAAAAACGTAAACCAGCTGAAATACATAGTACTACCTTCTTATCTTATCATACAATATGTCATTCTCTTTAGCTTATTTACTTATTTTCATGTAGATGGTTCTGCTCATCCGGTTGTGTATGTGATTGCTCTTTACAAGTGATCACCCTTGTGCTTGTGTGTATTCCCGTGCACATGCATCGCTTGCTGAAACTGATTAATCATTGCAAATCCTGAACAGGAATGTATACCTATAAAAAGGAAAAGAATTTCATGTTGATTGGTCAATGGTCTTTCAAACATCCAAAATTTTATGTAATCTGAATTTCCCACTCTCATTGACGCCAGTAAACAAACTGCACTGATAATCATGCATCAGCATTTTCAAAGATCTTATCGTTTATATTTTTTTTTTTCATATTTTATTTCAATTTTATACTCGCATTTGCTTGCGCTGTGTGATCTGCATAAGATGATTTTTGTGTTAAATGCTCAAGATAGACCTTCTGTGGCCAGGCAAAGATAGGTTGACCATTAATATTTAAAGAACCTGTATAAACAAATGTGCGTTGGAAGAGAGTTTTGAAAGAGCTGAAGGTTAAAAGTATTAAAT
Organism: Palaemon carinicauda; assembly: GCF_036898095.1. Taxonomy (NCBI): domain Eukaryota; kingdom Metazoa; phylum Arthropoda; class Malacostraca; order Decapoda; family Palaemonidae; genus Palaemon; species Palaemon carinicauda. The sequence continues at coordinate 107,139,999 of NC_090732.1, forward strand.
GTTTTAACTTATAAATGTTGAACTGCACAGAGACTGTGATATGCATTTCGCAATTTAGGGATAATCAGTTACCTTTGACGTTTGTAATTTGTTCCGAATGAGTGTCATGGGCCACCTCATTAACAGGCCGGATGAAAGCTTATACTTTATCTGCTTTGAGTCTAACATTTGGCTTAGCAAATACCAACTCGTGGAATTCAACCTCATTTCAACTGAGAATAATTTCACTTTGAATAGGATACGCCATCTAAATAGGAGATGATTCAATACGACTTTTTGAGGACCTGTATAGAAATTTATGTAACGCTCCTGCAAGTTCTTTAAATGGGATATGTTGTTTGTCTTCTCTTCGCTCTCATGAAAGATTAAAGGCTTTCTGTAGGAACTTATAAGTAGAAAAAAGGCTTAATGTCAAAGTATTTTCTATCATGTCTTGAAATATGTAGAAATATTCCTTTCCTCTTGTGACTCTCAGGTGGTAACAAGCTTGGATTTTCCTTTTGAAATGCTGACATTATATATTATTTTATTCGAAAGTAAGAAGCGTATCCACTAGGGAAAAATATCGAGTGTTAATGAACCCCCGAGTTGTAGAATATCATCATCATCATCTCTCCTAAGCCAATTGACGCAACGGACCTCGGCTAGATTTCGCCAGTCGTCTCTATCTTGAGCTTTTAAATCTATACTTCTCCACCCATACTCTCCTACATGCCTCATAGTCCTCAGTCATGTAGGCCTGGGTCTTCCAACTCTTCTAGTGCCTTGTAGAGCTCAGTTAAAATTTTGGGGAACTAATCTCCATCTACCCTTCACCATGATATCATCCAAATATGGCAATCGAGGAATCTCTCTTATAGTTTCGTTTCTAATCCTGCCCTGCCATCTAACTCCCAATATTCTTCTGAGAGCTTTTTTCTTACATCTACAAAATCTGTTGGATATTCTTTCATTATCATACCAAGACTCATGTCCATACAGTAACACCGATCTCAGAAAACTGATATATATAGTCTTATTTTTATATGTAATTTCAGGTGGTATGTTCTCCAAATTTTACTCAACCTGTCCATTATTATTATTATTATTTTTTTTTTTAAATATTTCATTAAACTGCAATTCTAAAGATCCTATATTAGAGCTCATAGTTCCTAAATATTTAAATATTCTCCCTTCAATGATGTTTCATCTTCCATTGCATATTCCGTTCTCATCATCTCTGTCTTTTTCATGCCCAACCTCATGTGATATTTCAAGCTCTGAAAGTCCTGTGATGTTCTGCTAATAAGGGCAGCACCAGCATACTCTAAGTAACCTAATTTCCTGTTATCAATGCAGTGTAATCCTTCTCCGCCACCCCCAATGTTCTATGCATCACAAAATCCATGAGGAGGATAAACAACATAGGTGACAACACATTCCCTTTGAATACGCCAATTATCACGGGAAATTCATTTGATAGGACTCCAATAACATTAACTTTGCATTTGCAATACTCATGAACAGACTTAATCAAATTTACATATTTAAGAGGAATTCCTTATTAACGCAGGACTCCCACAAAATTGGCTGGTGCACACTATCAAAGGCTTTTTCAAAGTCCACAAATGCCATCAAAAGTGGATTTCTATTTTCTACACATTGCTGTACCACATGACTTAAAATAAAAATTTGGTCAATACAACTTCTACCTTTTCTAAATCCTGCTTGTTTGTCTCTCAGCTTTTCTTCAATCTTTCCCTCTAGTCTCTTTAGAATGGGCATACTATATATTTTCACGACAATTGACATTAGTGTGATGTCTCTGTAATTATTGCAATCAGTCAAGACCTTTTATTTTTTTATTTATTTTTTTTTTTTTTTTTGCCATTTTCACCAACACTTCTAGTTACCATTCATCAGGTTTTGCTGCCTCTTCATGACACATTCTACAAAATAATCTTGTAAGTATTCTGGGAATATAGATGTATATAATTATTATTATTATTATTATTATTATTATTATTATTATTTATTATTATTATTATTATTATTATTATTATTATTATTATTACAAATATAGTGGGAAATTTTAAGATATTTAAGAGCAGTAACGACATGGAAATTAATCTTACATATATATATATATATATATATATATATATATATATATATATATATATATATATATATATATATATACATATATATATCATATATATATGTAAATATATATATATATATATATATATATATATATATATATATATATATATATATATATATATATATATGTATGTAAACTTAAAAAATATCAGGAACAAAAATAATATAGAATAGTGTGCCCGAGTATACCATCAAGCAAGAGAACTTTACCCCAAGACAGTGGAAGGCCATGGTCAGAGGCTACGGCACTACTCAAGACCAGAGAACAATGTTTTGATTTTGGAGTGTCCTTTCTCTAGAAGAGCTGGTTAACGTAGCTAAAGAATCTCATCTACATTTAGCAAGAAGAAGGTAGCCACTGAACAATTACAGAACAGTAGTTAACCCCATGGGCGAAGAAGTATTGTTTGATAATGTCAGTGTTGTCAGGTGAATGTTAAAAGAATAACCCCAACTATTTGGGTCCTTTAACGGGTGGCTGGTGCCCTGGCCAAAGTACTACCTGCAGAGGATGTTAGGGTTATTTCTCCTCAGTACAGGATATTTGAAACGTTAATGATTATATGCAAAGGTAAAACCCAAATACATTCCTTATCTAACAAATTGCAGGTACTGAAAAAAGGTAGGATATATTAGTGATAAGATCAAGGTTTACTTTATGCTTTTAGAGGCTTCACTTTTCGTTAAAAACGGACATACCTCAAGTCTAGGTTTATCTAAGAGAGAAGGAAAATATGCAAGTGCTTCCTATTTTCATTTAATTCTTACTTGAATTAACTGCTTGCATTTTGTCCAGTTTAATATCTTTCGTTGTATTCTGTCAATTTCTCATTGATTTATTGGTTTTGAAACAGTCGATGATTTTCTAGTTCAGTGGAATATAATGCAATTTACAGATTCCTGATTTGGACTTCCTTCTCCATTCTCCATGGATGACCCATCTCTTATTATGTCATCTGTGAATTATTTACGAATATCTGCAATAGACTTCTCCAAGACAATATAGTTTGTTTTGGTTCTTCCAACTGAACATTCCATATCCTTTTCTTAGAAATTGGTGACACTTAAAATCTATTTTGATAGTGAAGTCAACGGAAATATGACATACTTTGAAAACCTCTCTCTGTTTACATTTCCCCTCAAATCGCAATAAAGGAAAAATTGTGTATGCATAGATTATTTGCTCTTGCCATTCACCTTAATGTACACGTGAACTTTAAAGCAGGACTTGTCGTCCACCCTCCTTTACCCCGACCCTACTGTTGGTTCTGTTCGCCGTATTGACTGTAAACACTCACCCTAGAAAAAGTCAACAATGATCATGCCTTGTATAAATAGGAAGCGAGAGCTAAGAAAGTTGAAAAGTTGACGTTTTCTTTACGTAGATTGATAAGGGTTATTCATTGTGAATTTTTTAATTGAGATTAGAAACTTTTTTTTTTTTTAACTTTTATGATAATTTTAAAGAAGTTCATTGAAATGTGTACATCATTCTTTTAATTTTGAACTAAAACTAAAACGACAAGAAAGCAGTAAAATCAGTGTAATAGAAAATGTTGCATATTTGAGTAAGTTTTTTGGAACCAATTTGTTATCGACCAGGAAATATTATTACCCTTAATTATATGAAAGAGTATACTGATGCAAACTCAGCATTACTATTGTGCGTTCCAATATCCAAAATATATAATAAGTTATGATTCGTGGGAGTTTTTATTTGTTCTGATTTTTATTAAGGTAAATTGTAATATGACAGGGCCATTAACTGTGATATTATGAAAACATACTTTTATTCCTGGTTTTTTTTTTTTTTTTTTTTTTTTTTTTTTTTTTTTTTTTTTTTTTTTACCTTTATCTTCGAAGTTGGAAAAAGGTTGATTCCTGTCTCGAGTATGTATTGCGGTGGTGGAAGGGTTTACTTGGGTTGGTAGAATTGTGTTTATATTTTAGTAGATCATTATTTAAAAAAAAAAATAATCGCAGTTTTAGGCTTAAGTGGTAACTTTTGAGATTGTATAGTAAAGCAAAGCCTTTGCAAAACATTGACTCTGAATTCCTTTAAATGCGAAGAGTAGATTTATTACAACTTTTGAAGACGCACCTTTTGCACTCCATTACAAATCTCTCATTTATCTTGTGAGGAAAAAAAAAAGTAATACAAAGAAATCCACGAAAATGTTACATTCTTATGGTTAGTGTTAACACTGTTATAGTTCAATCCTTTAAATATATATATATATATATATATATATATATATATATATATATATATATAAGACCTACCTATATGCTGTATCACTTTTATCACCAACAAGATCTGTGTTTTTAAATAGCTACGAATGTGTTAATGCATTTTCATTTCAGAGCTCATGATTAGATACCATACTTTTTGCTGTATACGTTTGTTATCTGTACTAATTATTGAAAGGTCAGTGTTTAGATTTTTACATTCCAAACAATTAAGAATAATATTTTCGACATATGTACAGTATGGAATAGGGAGCAATTTTCTTTTTTTAATAGAGATTAAAAAAAGAGAGATATTCGTCTGGAGAACAACATTCGTCTATTTCTCAAATTCCAGATATCTGCTTATGTCCAGCAGAGTGTAAACTTCTCTAATCTTTATTCCGGAGGCAAACGTCCCCTGGCTCGAAGCCGTTATCTATAGGCAAACATTATGAGGATTCTTATTTGCTATCTCGCATGGGATTTTCCTTAGTTTTTGTTTATTCATTTGATATCCTTTCTTTTCTTCAAAGTGGACATATGAATGCGTATGTATGATGTAAATTTATTTAGATTATACACACGCACAAAGTTTTTGCAGTGAACATGGTTAACTCTCGAATGAATGAATGTGCTGTATAGTATCCTAGTATGGTAAGCGTAGACAAAAGCGTGTATATATGGACTTTTATGTATTCCACATAAAGAGAGAGAGAGAGAGAGAGAGAGAGAGAGAGAGAGAGAGAGAGAGAGAGAGAGAGAGAGAGAGAGAGAGAGAGAGGTCTATAAATTCCCAGTTTTAATGCTTTCAAATGTAAGTTAGTTCGTTCTTTACGCGCCCAGAATCTATGAAGGCTGGGCCGTGATTTAGGCTGACTATAATTTTGCCGAAGTTGAAAACGCTATTGGATTTCCAAGAAAATAATCCTACTTAAGCTAAGTGTGAATAAGGTTCAGATTGCTTTTTTCCTTGTTGGTTCGTGAAGTATTGTTATCGACATTTTTTATCAGGAAGAAAGAATAGAAAGAAAAGTAACGGGAAAGAATGTAAAGGAAAATTACGGTAATAATTTTCATCGGGTTTAAAACACTTTTTTCCACTATGATAATATTTCTTCGGTTTAATCCATATAAGAATACTGAGTGCTTATATTATCGGACTTTCTATCAAATAGTTAACAATGTTATGAAATCTAGAACTTCATATTTTGAAAACCAGTACAATATACAGAAAACTCACAAACAGAAAATCGAATTTGGTGTAACCAAAAATTATATTATGCTGTGTTACACTCCAAATAGGGTGATTTAGCATACATAAAAATACATTTCGGAAATTAACAGCAAAGCAAACGTTCAAGTCTTTCAAAGTGGTAAGCTCGTTATCACAGCTTCAAGTGTATATTTAACGCTAACTTTCTACACCGGAAGAGATTGTTGACAACTTCACCTTGAGGACTAATTCATCACGACGTAAATATATCAGAAACTCCGCTGGCGAGACGTGTAGTTTTCAATACCAAATGAGATGTATTTTTACACGCTGGTCGACTTGATAACAGTTACGTACGTTTTTAGTTTCTTCAAAGATTCACTGACGTGTAAAATGGTAAATTTATTCCACTATTTTCGAGAAAAAAAAATATTACAAGTTTGCTTCTAGTCGTTTATATTAAAGCACGGCATCACGAATCTTCTCATCTTTTCATGTTGAGAGAGAGAGAGAGAGAGAGAGAGAGAGAGAGAGAGAGAGAGAGAGAGAGAGAGAGAGAGAGAGAGATTCATCCTCGTTTTTCTTTTGTGATTCTAGATATCTATTATAGCCTCTACTATAATACATAAATTACTTTTTCGAGTAATGCCAGTTCACTTTAGCCAGTTAGATAACAAAGGGGAAAATAATGAGTTGAATTTAGTTAAAATAAAACATATTTTTGATTGACCGTAATAAATAATCGCCAGAAATTATGCATATATTGTATGCATTAAATAAGTTGTCCCATACAATTATTTATGTTTTCTTGCCATATGTGTATATATATATATATATATATATATATATATATATATATATATATATATGTGTGTGTGTGTGTGTGTGTGTGTGTGTGTGTGTGTGTGTGTGTGTGTGTGTATTAAAGATTAATGCTATTTATGCCAGATGTTGTACAATAAAAATTTAATGACCTATTTTCTATTCTCTATTGAATACATGCTTACGATATATTTCTTTCCCTTTTTCTCGGAGTTTATTCCGTGATGTAAAGTAGTAAACATAAAGGGATAAAAGGAAAAAGTAGACGGAAACCAAAATATCTAAAACTGTTACAGACGAAGAGTTCTCAAAAAATAGGCAATGCTTTACTTCTATTCATTCTACCCATTTTGAAGTAAATTATATTGACGAGATTTTTTTTCAAGCATGGGTGAGCTCTGTGTATGAGTTCCCTTATAATAATGAAAGTTATTTTTATTTGTAGCATTTGGTGAGAGGACAAAAGTTAATTTTTACCTCAACCTTACTTTATACCTACATCTATTAATATTCAAGAATCTGTTTAAAATAAACATAAAATATACTTATAAGGTGCAAATGCTCAATTACTTAAATTTTGCTGTCATTTTCTATAAACATTCACGCTGGTAACTTAGATAACATTTGTCTTTAATAAAGAGCCAGTTTCTACCGCTAAGGCAACCCCATGTGATTACTATTCTTGAAAAATAAATATACGATATCCAAATACATTATTCACAAGGTCCTTGAAACTTAAATGCGATGCTCTCGATATTTAATAAAATAGAAGTTCAGAAGTTTTATAGGTACTCTAACAAAGGAATCTATAAATTTATAAAGAGGAAAGTTTGTTAGATGATAGAAGCCCCAATGTTTACTCACGTCAATGTCCTAACAGGGAACTGAGACAGTCTGTCTGGAGCCTTATAAAAGGACAAAATACTTTTCTCGAATCAATAAAAGGAATCAAGAGATTTATGTCGACTAATATGGATAATCTATATAAAAGTGAGAGAATTAAGAGTACGTAATATATATATATATATATATATGTATATATATATATATATATATATATAGTTGATAGATGGGTTCCTCTTGGGAATCGCAATTTAAGTAGGAATAAAATAGTCAATGCTGCTATCATCATCTTTATTCGGGAGCTTTCGACATAACTTATGTCATCTTCAGCCTATCTGCAATTATCATATGTAAAATTAATAGAATTAATAAAATCATCCTAAGTACATAGTTAGGAAGATATACTTACATGAATTGATCAACTAATTCTAAAATCAACCAATCAAGGAACATAAAAAAAAAAAAAAAAAAAAAAGACTTATTACACACAACCATATAAAAGACTTAATAACTAATATAACTATTCACCCGCAGGAGATGATGACCACTCATCCAGACCAGATCTTCCTAACTATGTACTTAGGATGATTTTATTAATTTTATCAATTTTACATATGATAATTGCAGATAGGCTGAAGATGACATAAGTTATGTCGAAAGCTCCCGAATAAAGATGATGATAGCAGCATTGACTATTTTATTCCTACTATATAAATATATATATATATATATATATATATGTATATATAATATATATATATATACATATATATATATATATATATATATATATTTCATAGAGAGAGAGAGAGAGAGAGAGAGAGAGAGAGAGAGAGAGATTATTTTTTATGTCGCGTTCCGAGTAATTAAATTGTAAGAGTGCAAGAATTTCACCATGTATGCTTTCAGATATTCAAATGTCTGAATTAGGTAATATTCAACATTTCATCCTTTTACATCTTAAGCGAACTTTTCATCATTGAGCAAGTCAAAACTAGCTTTAGTATTTCAAAAATAATGATTCGAGTTATATTTAGGATGCTGGATATCTAACAAAGGTGCGAGCAGCGTGTAAGATGAATACTACATTTTGTTATCCAATTTTTTTTTAATTCCATGAAATGAATATTTCCTTTTTATTCGTATATTTCTGATGATATTTAAATCCAAAGGCAAGAAAATATAGAATAAAGAAGGAAAAAAATAGTGGCGATGCGAAAGGGAAAAGTGGGTTATCTCAGGTTGTATTAAGTGTATAAAAACTAAATTATTTTAATTCATTCTTTTAATGAATGAAAAATAACATGCTTGATTTGTATTCAGCCAAAAATACTTCTCTCTCACTCTCTCTCTCTCTCTCTCTCTCTCTCTCTCTCTCTCTCTCTCTGATATATATTGCCAAAACTTCAAATTTATGTGAAAGAACTTATCGTCTTTCCCTGAATAGGGACGCCAAAGTTTAACACCCGTAGCCCCAGTGAGGATGATCCTATTTCCTACTCATGAATTTATGCATTTCGACATTTTGAAAAATAGCATTGCCAAAAATGTTGCAATAATAAAGTATATAAAGGATGTTGATAATAATGTTGACGATAATGATATGGGAAGACAGAGAAAAGCAACAGTGAAAATTCTAGTTTAAGCGAGACAAATAAATTTTACTTTGAGTTATGTTATAAAAATTATGCAATGACTTAATTTACAATTAATTTTGTAGATGATCTCTCTCTCTCTCTCTCTCTCTCTCTCTCTCTCTCTCTCTCTCTCTCCACGTTTCATTTATCGGAAAGTGTTTTGCTTGATCATATTAAGGTAAAAGGCTCAAATAAATAAAAATTTTATGAAGAGATACGTATTGTAATTTACCATCACAGATTATGCGAAAATGTTTGATATTGTTATTAATTTTTGTGGCAGAATTTTTGCTCATGGCGTTCGGACCGTAGGTTTAATAATCGATAAATAAACTGCAAATGATACCTGGCTATTTCAACAGTTACGAGAAGAGCCTAGATTCTATCTATATATTCAAGACTGTGATAGAATTTGCAATTAAAACTAGTAAAGGAAGACACAACTCTCAATCATATTTCTGCGATATACATGATAAAAATATTTCGATTTTTCTACGGATCATATTACTTTTGCATGTGAAACAAAAAGGTTTTATTCATATAATATGAAAATCTTTGTCTACGTATGTGCAAAAATTAGTTGCATTTGTATTATATTAGTATTAATTTTAGTACAGTCTAAAAAAAAAAAAAAAAAAAAAAAAAAAAATAACACAATATCCGTCCTACGTGATATAATTTATGAATTTCATGTGATTTTAAGTATTTAACTGTTATATATAGTAAAAATGAAGTATTTCTATAAAACACAGTATCTTCAAAGTAATAATATAGTTTGAATGTTCCTTTTTTTTTTTTTTTTTTTTTGGTAAATGTTGTAAAATGAATAAAATTCTTATAAAAAGATGAGGTTATTGTACTAATTATAGTATTAAGGATACAATACAAGGCGAGATTTTCTAGTCTGCAAGACACGGATTTTTTCACAAAAAAAAAAAAAAAAAAAATCTTGATTGGAGACAAAATAACAGCTCCTGCAGATGTCCCTCGGTATTTAGATGAATTATGACGATTTGTTACAGAATTTCCATAAAGTTCTATAACCTCAAAATCATGAAATTACGGGGAATTTCGGTGCCCTAATGCATATGATTGTCATTTAACTATTATCATATGATAACTCAGAATAGACGAAATGTGGCGAAAATGATCTATTAGCCATTGCAGAAAAAGATATATATATAAATATATATATATATATATATACATATATATATATATATATATATACACATACAAACACACACACATATATATATATATATATATAAGAATGAATGTATATATACCCACACCACCCTATATAAATATATATATATATATATATATACATATATATATATATATATATATACATATGTATATATATATATATATATATATGCGTGTGTGTGTGGGTGTGTGTGTATGGGAATGTGTATTAATAGAAAATTGATAGATTATATTTATAATAACCCTTTTTACATAATATGATGTTACTACAAAACAATGCCATCAATCCATTATTTTTTAAATCCTGAACGAACCAAGTGTGAATAAAAACCTTCACATCATTAATCGCTTGATACACCTACGTGAAGATAACCGGCACCATGTTAACACCCCCTGACCTCGTGCTGTGTATTTCATCACCTGACATTTCTATTCAAATGCCTTTCTCGTTATCTATCCACAGCGTTGTGGGTCTTCATCACCTACTATCTCTTCACACCTTTTTTTCCTTAACTTCTGAAAATCTTCAGAAGAGTGATCGTTTCTTTTAGCTACATTAACCATTTCACCTCTGTTTATTAGTTCCATTTGCTCCACATTACATGTGAACAGTTAATTTGACAGTTTCAGCCCTCTTCTTTTTCTTTATGCATTCAGCATCCAAGGTTTACTTTCATATATGAAAGATTTATTTGAAAAAAAAAAATAAAGTATTTCATTTTAATTGCTCATACTTTTCTGGTAGTTTGTTCATTTCCTTTCCTCTCTGACTTATTTTCCTTGATGGACCCCTTGGTCTTATAGCATCTTGCTTTTCCAGCTAGGGTTGTGGCTTAGCAAGTAATAATGATAATGATA
>NC_090732.1:107158457-107170957 GCF_036898095.1 Palaemon carinicauda
ATTTTAGAAATGGTTGCGATAAAAATAGATCGTACTGACGAGCGAAAGGATAATAATGATATAAATAAGGCCAAGGAAGCAAATCATAATAGAATTTGGTTATTCCCTTTGTACTCTTATGAACTCTTCTAATTCAAAGCCTTTTTCTTAAAGATAAACTATAATGACTCGAGTCATTCGTCCAAGAAATTAGAAATGCAGTACAACAGAATATTGGAGGTACCTCCATTATTGCAAGAAATTGTTTGTACATAATGAGTTCCTCGTAGTGAAAAAGCCAATATGAAAAGCGGATAGTTTTAAAGAATGGATTTGCAGACGACTCGTGCACGCAGGATGAGAAAAGCAAAGTTTTACATTGTACTGTAAAAAGGGCTCATCTTGCGTAGGCCTACAGAGGAAGTAAGGCTTTTAAACTAATTGGATGTCGTCTTTCCCGTATATCGTAATCAAGGTTTATTGATTCATAATAACTGATACATAAACAACGTTGTCAATACGAATGCAGTTGTGACGCGTGTTACTCCCTTAGGGAAATGGGATAGTGTTTTACACACACACACACACATATATATATATATATATATATATATGTCTTATTTATAACTGTAATCGAACAGTTTAACATGTTTTTTCAAAAAGGCCCATAAAAGAAACACAGGAAATATGAATAAATCACACTATATTTCGGTCAATAAACATCGACCCTCTTCACATCCTGAAGAGGGTCGATGTTTATTGACCGAAATATATGTGATTTATTCATATTTCCTGTGTTTCTTTTATGGGCCTTTTTGAAAAACATATATATATATATATATATATATATATATATGTGTGTGTGTATATATATGTGTGTGTGTGTGTGTGTATATATATATATATATATATATAGAGTCATTCGTGTGTATGTGTGTATGTGAGTTCGTGTTTGTGTGTGAAATTCAAAATATATTTTTCGATAAATTAGGTAATAATTCTTTCAATAATGATATGAATATACGGAGGAAAGATACTTGAGATTAAAACAGGTTTCCTCTAGGTAATTACAGTGGTTTTCTGAAAAGAAAAAATAAGAATTTTGGAGTTATTGCAGAAGTTAAGGAGCTTTGACAGTGAGCGAGTAAAGTCATACCTCCTTGATAACTACCCTTGTGAATAGTGTTAGAAATAAAAGAGATAAGGAAATTTTAGAAAAAAAAAAAACTGGTTTTCGAATTTTTCACTGTTTAATCCATCAAATAATTAATCACTACTGCAAGTTTTAACAAAAGTAGATACCACACAAAATGAAGAATACTTACCATCGCTTTCTGAAATGTATGGCTTTAACTTGGATTAATAGAATTGATTCGTAACTTTGAACTTTATGGATGTAAACTTTTGTAGCTGTCTTGCAAATGACAATCTAAACTGGTTATGTTCTAATAGAAAATGATCTTGCTGCTGTTGTTTTGCTTACAGATGATATTGAAGATTATGAGCTGAACTAGCAATGGGACAGTGTTGGACATGTTATGAGGGAGGTCCTGTGTTCACTAGTTATATTGGGCATCCTGGTTATATGTTGTATCCATGAATATATGTACATATGTATAAAAATGTGAAAACAGGTAGCTCGGATAATGTCCAGCTCATACATAGTTAAACATCTATCTTAAGCAAACCCTAATTCTTCCGATATACTAAGGTTATCTCTGTCACATCATCTGCCCAACTATTTCCATGTCTTCCTCTTCTGCGTCCTATCCCCCGGCAATTATACGATATTCTCTCTGATCGATTCTCGTCCTTTATTTCTATATGGGTGTGACGGGCCGAGAGAAGGTTGTGACTCAAAGACAGGATGAAAGCAACTAAGTGAGTTTATTATAGAACACTCTCCTTTATATACAAAAGCTCAATGCAACAGGAAATTTCATGTTTAAAAACCGTCACCGTTAACGGTGACAAAAACAGGCATGTTTATTCAGGTTCTTTTTAGTTCGAGGGAAGAGCAAAGATCTAAGCATAATATATACACAAAATGAACTATGTACGATCGTGTAACACACGGTTGGTACATGGCTCCCCCCCTAAAATTGACATACTGTACATGTTAAATAGGGTGCCCTGATCTAGAGAGGCGAACAGTAGGCAGGTCATCTGGCAGGAGATAAGCAGGCTTTACATGATCAATGGAGAGCCATTCTTCTTTGCCACGAATGTTTAGTAGGAATGCTTTCGGACTGCGTCGGATCACAAGGAAAGGGCCCGTGTAAGGGGGCGTTAGTGGTGGCTTGCCAGTATCGTTGTGCAGGAAGACATGCATTGCAGAATGCGAGTCTGTCGGTATGTGATGCTTCGCTGGGGGCTTGTAAGTCTGGCAGCATGTAGTAAAATTTTCCCACAACGTGACGTATGCTCTGGAGATTGTCGGAGGAGGTTGTAGAAGGAAAAAAATTCGGCAGGGACAACCAACGGGTCGCCAACACCATTTCAGCTGCCGAGACGTCGAGGGCTTCTTTAGGAGTGGTCCTTAGTTCCAGGAGGACCCAGGGAAGCTGAGTAAACCAGTTGGAATCCTTGAAGCAGGACATCAAAGTTGCTTTGAGGGTGCGATGAAAACGTTCAACCATTCCATTGGCAACGGGGTTGTAGGCCGTTGTCTGATGTAGGGTGATGCCCAGGAGATTCGCTAATGATGTCCACAATTGAGAGGTAAAAGTGGTACCCCTGTCAGAAGTAATATGCTCAGAGATACCAAAATCTTGCAATCCATCCTGAGAGTAAGGCAGATGTACATAAGGCGGACGTTGCAAAGGTATTTTCATGGGAATGGATTCAGGCCAACGAGTGGAGCGGTCGATGACGGTAAACAGGTAACGATGTCCTTGTGATGTGGGTAGGGGGCCTACAACGTCGACGTGAATGTGTGCAAAACGACGCTGAGGTTGAGGAAAGCTGCCCACTCCTGAATCCGTGGTGTCGATATACTTGGAAGTTTGGCAAGAAGTACAGGCACGGACCCAATCCTTAGCATCCTTAGAAATGCCGTGCCAAATGAACTTCGTCTTCAGCAGCTGTGCAGTAGAACGGCATGAGGGATGTGAAAGGCCGTGAATAAAATCAAACACCTGCCGGCGCATGGGAGCAGGAATCCAAGGTCACGGTCTACCAGAGGAGGGTGGTGTTGGAGTCTTCGAGGAGGAAGTCTTCCCAATGGAGGGACGTGCAGGATGTCCTACTTGCTTTATACTCTGGATCCTGTCGTTGGGCTTCAGCCAGGGCGTTGTAATCCAATCCCAGTTGAACGGCAGCCAACGTGTTTCTTGACAGGGCATCAGCAATGGGATTCATTTTCTCAGGGACGTATTGAATGGTGCAATTGTATTCAGCCACGGCGGAGAGATGTCGGCGTTGACAGGCGGACCAGGCGTCAGACTGTCGAGTGAAGGCATGCACCAGAGGCATGTGGTCTGTGGGAATGACGAAGGGTGTACTTTCTAAGAAATGGCGAAAGTGACGGACAGCCAAGTGCACCGCCAGAAACTCGCGATCGAAGGTAGAATAACCCGATTCTGCTTTGGACAGTTTTCTGCTGTAGAAGGCCAATGGGCGGGGCGAGCCGTTGACCACCTGCTCAAGTACTGCACCAATAGCGACGTCGCTGACATCGGTGGGGAGAAGGAGAGTAGCATGTGGGATAGGAAAAGTGAGTCGCAGCAGTTGATAGGGCCTTTTTTGCATTGCAGAAGGCCGCTTCTTGAAGGGGACCCCACTTCAGGTCCTTTGGCTTGCCCTTGAGGGAGGCGTAGAGGGGAGCAAGAGTGGCGGCAATGACTGGCAGAAAACGGTGATAATAGTTGATCATGCCCAAGAATTCTTGCAGAACTTTGACGGTCGAGGGCACGGGGAAGTCCTGAACGGCCGCTACCTTCTCAGGGAGGGAATTGACTCCTTCAGGAGTGATCGTTGCCCTAAGAACGACACTTCGTTGGCGCTAAAGGTACACTTGTCTTACCGGACTACAAGACCGTTTTGTTGCAGGAGGTTGCGCACGATGCGCAGGTGAGAGAGGTGTTCCTCTTTTGAGGAGGAGAACACACGTATGTCATCCACATAACATACACAGAAGGGGAGGTCCCCTAAGATGCCATCCATGAGACGTTGAAACGTGGCCCCAGCATTACGAAGGCCAAAACAGGAGTGATTGAAGGTATATGTACCAAACGGAGTGGTGATGGCGGTCTTGAGGATGTCTTCTGGGTTTATAGGCACCTGATAATACCCCTTCCGGAGGTCGAGCGTAGAGAAAACCTTCGCTCTGTGCAGGTAGGAGGTCACGTTGGCAATGTTTGGGAGGGGTTAGTGATCCGGTTCTGTTTGCATGTTCAGGCGCCTGTAATCCCAACACGGACGGAGGGAGCCGTCTTTCTTCAGAACGATGTGTAAGGGTGACGACCATGGGCTGGAGGCGTTTTGGCAAAGGCCCATTTCCTCCATTTCAGTGAATGTCTGTTTGGCGGCTGCTAATCGTTCCAGTGCCAGACGTCTGAATTTTGCGAAGAATGGGGGTCCCGTCGTCTTGATATGGTGATAAATACCGTGCTTGGTAGGAGCCGTGGGCGTTGGCGAAGTTCTGGACGGAAAACTTCTGGGTACGACATGAGGAGGTGGGCGTAGGCATCCGTGGGTGCGCTGATGTGGAGAGCGAGGTTGGAGGGGGCGGGTTGAAGAGGTGTCAACAAGTATGAGTCTGCGTTGACCAATTGTCAGTGGGCGACATCGACCAGAAGGTGGAAATGAGAGAGGAAATCCGCACCGAGGATTGACAATGTGACGTCAGCAACAAGAAACTTCCAATTGAATTTACCGTTTCCAAACGATAATGTGAAGTTCTCGTAACCGTAGGCAGCTACCAAGTGGGCATTGGCAGACGTAGACAGACTACGTCGTGTCCTGAAGAGTTCCCTTGGCAAAAGAGAACGACAAGCACCCGTGTCTACCAAAAATCGCACGCCTGTTCCTGCATCATGTAAGAAGAAAAGATTAGAAACACGGGAGGACACCGCCATGAGCGATGGCTTACTTACACGTTTTTTGGCCACTGACAATCCTTGGCACATTTCTTTGGGGTTTCCCCGAATCTGAAGTTGTAGTACCAAAACTGCGGCGGATGGGAGGTAGTAAAGAGCTGTAGAAGTCGGTTGAGGCGCGAGCAAGTGGTGGGTGCTGGGTGGCTTTGTCGCTGCTTCGGCACATCAAGTGGTATGCGTGTATGTCCTACAGCATTCACGTCGGCTTCTGTTGATGTTGAATAGGCGTCCTCTTCGTCAGGGGTGGAGACATTGATGGAGGTCTTGAAGTGACTGTCCATAAGGGCGTCGGCTTTGGTCATCAAGTCCTTTATGGGTAAACTATCGACATCGGGTATGGCAGCTCGTATAGGTCCGAGTAAACGGCGTATCCAAAGGCAGGAAGTAGGTTCACTTCACGAGGAGAGCCGTCTGTGGCAGGTTGCAGGCAAGCGATACTGGTCATTTCCCCGAGGGCGAGCAGAGCCCTTTGGTCCCCCAACGGTTGTTGTGAGAGCTGAAAAAGCTTTGCTATACGGGCAGCTGGCGACGGCGAGTACTGCTACAGAAGGCATGTTTTGAGAGCGTCATACGCTATTGGGGTGTCTCCTTGTTCACAAAGCCAGTCGGATATTTCCGGGAAGGTGTACTCGGGTATCGCCACAAGAACATAATCCGCTTTGGTGGTTGAGCGAGTCACGCCCTTGATGCAAAACTGGATTCTGCGTGCTGAAACTAAGCAAACTCCTCTCCGCTGGCGAATGACGAAAGTTTCAATGGGGAGCCGCAGCATTAACTTCCGTAGAGTCCGCCATAGTACCAACGACAGAGTGGCGAGGGGGGGTTGGAAGGCGGGAGGAGCGGGTCGACTTCCGGGGTCACCAATGTGACGGGCCGAGAGAAGGTTCTGACTCAAATACAGGATGAAAGCAACTGAGTGAGTTTATGTATAGAACACTCTCCTTTATATACAAAAGCTCAATGCAACAGGAAATTTCATTTTTAAAACCGACACTGTTATCAGTGAGAAAAACAGGCATGTTTATTTAGGTTCTTTTTAGTGCGAGGGAAGAGCGAAGATACAAGCATAATATATACACAAAATGAACTATGTACGATCGTGTGACATGCGGCTGGCACACGGGCAACCCATTACCAAGGACATGTATGTGTACTTTTACATATGCTCGCCTTCTACGCATTTCCATATCCCCAAGCCATGTAGTTTTTGATGACATATACTAGCACTACTCTTTGCGGCTTTTTCTATTTTTATTGGCATTTACCATACATATACACTATCCTTTTATAAAAGGACAGGTTACCCATCAGTCCCTTTATAGCTTTCCGTTTTATCTTCCGAATCTTTTGCATACATCCTTGTGCCTTCCTTGCTTCGTTTATTCTGTTACTCTCTTCTCTCATCCTACCTATTCTAGGGATTCATCCTGTTCTTCTATCAACTTTATTTACGATGTCATGTTTTTATATTTACCTTTCAGTATCTTGTGCAGTTCCTCTTCACTATTCATAACGAGATTGTATCGTATGCAAACATCACTGCACACTCCATTCGCAACCTGATTTTCTCATTCAACTGCTTTTCCCAGAATCTTTTGTCCCTCCTCTGACTTCTTGTATCACGGAAACCGTAAAGTTAAAAAACAACTATTAAGACTTATCACGCGCTAGTTTCTCACCCATTTCATACCAAAGTTATTCTCCCATCTATAAACTCCAACACAATCTTTCCCTCCATCTGGGAAACTTTTAATCTCTCTTAACAACTTATCTTTCACAACTAGTATCATGAACAACCTTCACTGCCTCTCTTCTGATTCTTCCACAAGTTTTATTAAGGTCGTACATGTCACATTTAGATTTTCTGTGTACGTCAAGTCATTGACCCTGACTGACTATCCATTATGAATTTCATGATTATTAGATTCTTTCCATTAGAACGCATAAAATAATACTGATGCGGGAAAAAAAAAAATAATAATAATAATAATAATAATAATAATAATAATAATAATAATAATAATAATAATATTATATTATATATATATATATATATATATATATATATATATATATATATATATATATATATATATATATATATATATATATATATATATATATATATATATATATATATATATATATATATATATATATATATATATATATATATATATATGATATTACCACCATATTGCTTTAGTTTAGACAGAATGGCTATGGCTATTCACACAAACCAATTTATTATAGCAGTGTTGAATAGAGTAAAAAAGATCTTGTAAAATATAATCACGTATTCATATCTACTTAAGGAATGATAGCGTAACCGTTCAAGATTTAAAGCTGGCTTTTATTTTCCTTTTCCCATTTTGCTTTGAATAAGCGGCAAAACCTTTCTTCGTCCGCAGGATGAAGATCAAAGCGTGGCAAGAAAAATTCCCAGGGAATGTTTCTCCCTTCTTTCAGTTGTAGCTGGATATTTTACTCTAATCGGATTTTTATTTATTATATGAAATATTAATTTACATGTATAATTGAATTGTCCTTTTTTTATGCCGATATGAGAATTTGAGGTAAAATTGAGAAAGCAGAGGATTTAGCATATATTGTTATGGGAGTTTATCTTATTTTCTGTAATACCTTTGCAGCTTCTTTAATCTTTGTAAGTGACGTTGAGAGTCTGTGGAGTATTATGATGCTTAACTACCAATAATTACCTCTACCAGAAAGGGCTCTTTTGATCAGAGATCAATGCAAAGAACAAAGTGCTAGAACTAAGTTATTCACGCCCCCCCCCAAAAAAAAAAATGTAGCTGATAATTGAAGGGAACCTCGAGAGCCTGACTGTGAGTTATAACACGGACCAATTTCTGGCTGTTTTACCAAGATTGACAGTATCTTTAGGACACCAGATCTTGAGTGCATTTATTTTTTAAAATCACAATGGGCAAGGAACCCGACTTCCTGTTGCCTGCCATCACTAATGTCACCGTTGCTTATCAAGGTCTACTGTATCTCCCTGTTGTTAAGCACCATATGCATTGGCTATCTTGACAAGTAAATTTAATTTAGTTAGGATCCATGGCATGAATTTAGCAACTGTGAATGCAGTTTACATCGGACGGCACATAGGATTGTCTGATAATTAGGAGAGGTTAAGATCCCATAAATATAAGGTTGGTATTCCTGCCCATCTTTAAATGCAGAAGACTATTGGCAGAAACATCATTATGATTTTACCTAACCTAAGGCACTGTAGTAGATAAGTGTCGACAGTGCCAATATTGCAATGCACTGTAGATAATACTAGATGTTCTTTGCTAGCTCTCTTTGATATTTTGCAGCTCCTGCTTTTCAACCTTCCTCTTTAGCTCTGATCCTACTTCCTCTCTTCCATCTTGCCAATTAAGCACTCAACAAAGACTTCATAGACTAACTGCGGGTTTTTCTTTTGTTATAGCCCACTTGATCGCTGAATGACTACATGGCCCCACCGACGGGCCATGTGGCAGAAAAACATATATTTGTAAATCCGGCCATAGTAACCTAATGTTAAGAAAATATATGAGAGATTTGATAAAGAAGACAGGAAAGGGCACGTAGTTTTACAAAATATAAAAGGATAGACATTCCTTTCGAAGAAAGATAAATTAAATGTTTGCAAAGAAATAATTTTTTTAGATAAAACAGTAACTTATGTTTTCAATAACTACGTATTCTTAACCAAGATCACTGTGTATACAGTATATATATATATATATATATATATATATATATATATATATAATATTATATATATATATATATATATATATATATATATATATATATATATATATATATATATACATATGAATATATATATATATATATATATATATATATATATATATATATATATATATATTTATATATATATATATATATATATATGTGTGTGTGTGTGTATAAATATATACATATATGTTTATATATATACTGTATATATATATATATATATATATATATATATATAAATATATATATATATATATATAAATTTATATATATATATATATATAAATTTATATATATATATATATATATATATATATATATATATATATATATATATAAATATATATATATATATATATATATATATATATATATATATATATATATATATATATATATAATATATATATATATATATATATATATATATATATATATATATATATATATATATATATATATATATATATGTATGTATATATAAATTAACACAACTATCACAATGCTGATATAAATGATTCTAAGTACAATTTAATCTTCCTTTCATTTTTCGGGAAACAGATCTAGTGATTGCCTTGTGACTAAATCTGATGATTTTTCCTTCTACCGTTCTGTTATTCTTCTGGGATATACAGTTGTAATACTACTTCGCTCATATTCCTTGATAATTACTATATGCTCTATACCTTCATTTGTGACCACCATATTTATTTTCTGTAGTTTTAAATGCGAATATTTTCTGATTTATGAATATATATGCCCATGTTCATAACAAGTTAATTTGTTGCATGAGCTGATTATACTCTCGTTTGTCAAATCATTTTCTTCGTCCGCTTTTACTCTTACCTTTCACCATTTCCACCGTTGAACCTTTTTCCCCTGTGTGCATCATCCTTAACCACGGCATTTTCTCTTCATTATCATCTGGGTGCATCAGCCTGAAAATTTATCCTCTATTGTCATCGATCTTCAAAAGAAAAATTCCACAGGATTTTCACGCCGTAGTTGGAATTTGTGTCCTGAATTCTATTGTAAATTCTCTCTCTCTCTCTCTCTCTCTCTCTCTCTCTCTCTCTCTCTCTCTCTCTCTCTCTCTCTCTCTCTCTCTCTCTCTGTGCCATGGATGTTCGCGTCCTAATTTTTTTTTCTTGGATTTTTCCATAGCAATAATGAAAAAGAGCAGTATTTTAGAAAAAAAAAATCGTATTAAGAGATATAAGATTGTTAAAGGAAAATTTTAAGTAATGATCTTGTATATGAGCATGGCAACTAATTGTAAGGTAGTTGACATCCTGATTGATCAATCGCATTATTATAGGGATTACTGTTTAAGTAACTTTACCTTGTTAAAGTGGCAGATATATAATTTTCCTTCCTATTTCTTTATTTTAGTCAATTTTCCTCAGAAATAAACGAGAAAAAGATGAAAATATGGAGTCCAAGTAACATAATTTAAGGAGTACATTAATGTAATCATGACGACTGCGTGTATTTTAACCTTATAGGTATTAATATAGTTAATAAAGAGCACAATGATACTTCATTTCCATGAGCAATAATCGTCGTTTATCAAATATTTGGCAGACTTTAAAGAAGAAAAATAATGATCGGCGTTATTATGATGATCAGTGCAACTTTAGCAGGAAATCATCAATGCTTCAACCCTAAGGCTTCCAATAATGAGGCCAGATATTAATTATATAATATGTAACCGAAAAAGGTCTTTATATATAAGTATATAATATATATATATATATATATATATATATATATATATATATATGTGTGTGTGTGTGTGTGTATATATACATATACACACACACACACACACACACACACACATATATATATATATATATATATATATATATATATATATATATATATATATATATATATATATATATATAGTGTGTGTGTGCTTACAAAAGGCTATATTTTGAAGTAAAATTTCTAGTAGTTTTTACAGAGTAATGTTACAAGTGAGTTATTAATCTCATAAAGTGAAGAAGTTTATGCAATAAATACTGTACGATTGACAATATCTGTATATTTCAAAATAGTTAAAAATATTGCAGCTATTCGTACTGTGGATATTGATGTCCATATAATGGAAGTTGCTTAAATATCATATGATAATTTAACAACCTAATATTCAACTAAATGGAGTCGTAACAGAATTATGGCAGAAACTAAACATGGAAGAGAGAGAGAGAGAGAGAGAGAGAGAGAGAGAGAGAGAGAGAGAGATTTCAGTTTTGGGATGATTCAATACTGTGTTATTTACTACTAAACACAAAAACACAAAGAAACGTGTGCAGATTCATCTACTATATCAAAATGTTTGCTAGGTTAAAGTGGGATGTGAAGTTGCTAGTTCTACACTTTTTATTTTACCATAAGCCGTTATTGGGAACTCATTTACAGTAAGGTGGACTTGCAAGTATCACTGAAGATCGTGCAATGAGTCCATTTTTCAAGTTTAAACATCGGGTTTTTTTTTGGTCGGGTGTCATATATAAATATGCATGATGGCTGTAATGCATTATATATTAGGAAGAGTGACAGGGATAACCAAGCTGGATTATCCGAGCACTTCGGCCGTTCATCTAGAACAGGTAAACATATGGGAAAACCACCCCATTCTGCTATTTTTTTTTCTTTACCTTTATTCAAAAAGTTAAATTACATTTTTATATTCATAATATATACAGTATGGTTACAGTATACAGTAACATTTTTACGTAAACATAAACCATCTAAATTAACAATTTACACGTCTTTATATTGATTTTTAGCTACTCAAAACAATATTTTATATACGTTTCTGTGAAAATTATATTCATTCCATCTACATAGATATTTTATGATTACCACCAACGCATTCGTGTGTGTGTATATATATATATATATATATATATATATATATATATATATATATATATATATATATATATATGTGTGTGTGTGTGTGTGTGTGTGTGTGTGTGTGTGTGTGCTTCCCAAGACACTAGAAGAGATGGAAGACACATGCCTACATGGCTGAGGACTATGAAGCGTGAAGTAGATGATGAATGGAGAAGCATTGATTTAAAAGTTCAAGGTAGAGATGACCTGCGGAATCTAACTGAGGCCCCTTGTGTCAATAGGTATTGAAGGAGATTATGATGATTATATATATATATATATATATATATATATATATATATATATATATATATATATATATATATATGTATGTATATATATATATATATATATATATATATATATATATATATATATATATATATATATATATATATATATATATATATATATATATATATGCGTGTGTCTGTTTGTGTGTTTATATTTAATATTATAGACTAAAGCGAGAGAGAGGGAGAGAGAGAGAATACAATATCTGTAGATTCGGTAGCTTTGTCACACATCACAGCTAACATAATTACTGAATAGAGACAGTTCGAACAAAATTGTCACTGGTAGCGTAGACAGTTTCATGAATACATTGTTGTGATCAAAATTTAATATTAATACATTGCAAACTCTGCATCTTGTTCAGGGTGAATATCTTCCCACCATAAGCAATGGAATTAAATGTTCGTTTCATTGAATATGTGTTACAACTGGCGTTAAGGT
>NC_090732.1:107175957-107178457 GCF_036898095.1 Palaemon carinicauda
TTACGTGCTGCCAGAGCTCTGAGCCAAATGTCTGACTCTTTATATGGTCATAGATACCAAGTGTGGGGGGAAACATCTGGCATATTTCTAGGTGGATATAATGTGATGATGTGGAGCGGAGGTCGGAAGGAGCAGGTGATAAAGGTGTAGACGAGGAAATGCTCACCGATGATAGACAGTATAACGTTGGCGACAATGAAATTCCAATTGCACTGGATGGCCTCAATGACAGTGTTGGAATCTTGTAATTGTTGGTAATGATAGCCGATCCATTGGCAACCCATCAGATGGAATCAGCATTCTTGGAATGACAGGGTCACGCCCTTAAGAAGGAACGGAGCAGAAAGGAACAACAGGCACCATTATCTACCAGAAAGTGCACATTAGATCCTGAATCATGTAAAAGGAATAGATTAGTTATTGTGGAAGCCACCATCGCAGGGATGGCCTACTTGCACATTTTTGTTACCATTCACGGTCATTAACACATTTCTTAAGTAGAAGCCCCGATCTGGAGTGATAGTAGTACAACTGAGAGAGAGAGAGGCCTCTTCCAGTGGCTTTTTAGGCCATTGGTTAGCACACAGACGTTGGTCAACATGGTGAGCGGCTTCAAACGCTGGTGAGGCATGTCCAAAAATGGCCGTCGATGTCCTACAGCATTGACTTCAGTTTCAATTGGCATTGTATTGTTATCCCCTTTTTCAGAAGTGGTGTTCTTGATGGTGGGGAAGTGGTTGTCCATATCGGTGTCAATTCTTGTCATCATGACTTTCATGGCCAAGATGCCATTCCCGGGAAGAGCCATTCACACCAGTTCCTGCATGCATTGGGTCCAGAGGTTGCAAAACAATTTTACTTCACAAGGAGAAACCGTCTGCAACATGCTGTATGGGAATAATACAGATCATTTCTCTTGAGTGTCACTGATGCCTTATGATCCCCAACGTTTGTCGAGAGAGCGCTGAAAAATCTGTGCTACATAGGCAGCTAGAGATGGTGAGTATGGTTCCAGGAGGTATTATTCGAGGCCAATATACTGTATGACGGCGTCCTTTTGCTTGCGAAGCCAGTCGGTGAATTCTGGGAAGGTTTCGTTGGGGATCGCAATTGAAGATGTACAAAGACTGTTTTGCTGCTTGACCGGGTTACACCCATGTTGTGGACCTAAACTTTGGTGCACTATAATCAGGCAAACGCTTCTCTGATGGAGAAGGACTAAAGCGTTACTGTGGCAGCATGGACAGATGAATTAAGGTTGGTGGTGGTCATCATCAAGGATACTGTGGAGGAAGCCGGGAGTCAGGCTGGGTGTTCGAGGGACTCGTAGGTGACCAATGTA
Organism: Palaemon carinicauda; assembly: GCF_036898095.1. NCBI lineage: Eukaryota > Metazoa > Arthropoda > Malacostraca > Decapoda > Palaemonidae > Palaemon > Palaemon carinicauda. Next base: position 107,177,300 of record NC_090732.1, read on the forward strand.
ACGGGGGCGATGGAAACATTAAAATAAGTTGAGTCCTCATGCAACTAACTTTACCGAGTGACAACACAGGTATTTATAAGCCCCTAAGGGAACACAAAGTTGATGATTGCATTCAAGACTTTTGTCAATAATTTTCACAATGGCATGAAAATAAACAATGTCCAAACGGAATGATTATAGAGTTGAAATTAGCTGGTACATACAGTGGATTTTGAGTAATCAGATAGCTTTTGAAGTGTAGAAGAATAAAATATATAGAGGTTACTTTTGTATTTGTATGTACGTTGGTTGCTGCATGTACATTACAATACGACATATTGTAGGAACTTGTAATACTCTTCATCGAAGAGAAAATTGTCTTCTTTGTGTGAAATCGTAGATTAGAATATTATATTGATTAATTATTACAGAATTATGTTCTAAGTCACATGTGAAAGAAAAAACAATTTTTGATACTGTTTAACGTTTTATGTGAAAGAAATATAGTATGTTTATGAGGATGATTGCAGGACAAGAAATAACTAGATATCAACGAGGGATAAGCTATTAAGCTAATGCCCTTTCGTAACTCTCAACATAAGGAAATCTTATGTATAAGGGTCTCTACTGCTTCACATTCCGAGGTCAAAGTTTTTAAATTTATATAATGGTTTACATGTTTTAAAACTTAGCGTTAACAATGTAGGTTTGTAATATACATACGAGACGTATGCGTGTAGATCATTGTGATCGCTAATAATTTCAGATTAGAAACTTGAAATGAGTTGGATAAATGTCAAAACTCCAGTGCTTAAGGTTTGTAACCTTTATCATCCTCCTCTTTCAAATATTCTGGCATTGTTCCCCCAAAATTACGATGGATGAATAAATATGATATTAAGAAACATAAATTAGCTCTTCACTCCTACATCAAGACTTTTATGCATCATTCTAAGGTTATGAAACCATTCTCTTTCCCAAGACGCGAATATAATGGTCTGGTTCGTTTAAAACGAAACGGTTGACAGATATGTGGAAAAGGTCTGACTGCAGAGAATGATACCTATTCTTCCTTTGTCCGATACAATACAGCTCCATTTATAATGCAATGCCCTGCTGCATCCGCTTTTAGCTCGCTGCGACAATTCCTGGCGGAAATTGAATATTTTTTTCTTTAAG
>NC_090732.1:107183457-107185957 GCF_036898095.1 Palaemon carinicauda
TCAACAAAGCTGTACTAGTCAGGCCTCCCATACTAGGTTGGCTTGCTGTGGTTGATCAAACGAAAATCTCCCACCACCATCAATAATCGAAACTGCCCGGTGTGGTGATGAAACTGACTCAAACCTAGACATGAATTGACTGAGTCTTCTGTCCTGGAGTGAGAACGGCGGCATTTTTTGTTGATGTTTATAGCTTTTCTTTTCCTCTTTCACTTTTGATAAATTCCATATATACTTTTCTTGGGATGTAATTTCATTGTTTATTACATTCCAACCAAAAGGGTTGAACAGAGATTGAAATGATTGTTAAAAGGGCTGAGAGTAAAAGATCATATGACAACTTATGGTTTTTATAAATATGAATAACTCTTATAAAAGGTGTTAATATCATAACAACTACTAACGACTGGTGTTGAATTCACTGGTGGGGTTGTTAGTTGTCCCAGTGGATAGTTGTCCATAGGGGTAATTTTCCTCAGGGTATAATTTTGTCCTGTAACGGTCCAAAACTATTAGAGGCACATCCACTAATTTATAACAAAAAGGTTATTCACGTTGCTTGCTAAAGAAGCTCATTTATTCTTATTGCAAATATACCATCGGGTTTTATTAGTTTTAATGTACCGCGGAATATTTTGAGTTTACAAACCTGTAATGAGTTTACTAACCTGTAATGTCTCTGATTGGAGGGAAAAGAAAAGTCAAATATCAAAGCGAAACCCCACTTATATAAAGTTTTTTAAACATGACCTCTGTATATGGATATATGATTAGTTGGTCTATTTTTTTTTTTTTTTTTTTTTTTTGTTAAAATGATAACCATATCCATAACAATGATTATTGATCATAATAACCTAATTCTCCTCCGTTAAAGAATGGGATTCAATTTAGTGAGAACATACTTTAACCATTCAAATGTAAAATATATTCTAAGAACTTGAAACTACTGCTACAGATTTTCCCGGTTTGTAAACTCTCAAAAAACTGATCGTGTAATGGTTACTGTGAATCATACTAAACAATGTATCAATTTTCTAGTGCTATTAATTTCATATGCAACTCCAATATCATCTTCATCAAATTTAGAAAGACAATATTGATTTTGAATTTAATTTCAATAGAATATTTGGCGGAAAAAAGTGGGAAATCGCTGTACAGAAAGAGACGTCGTCAGGGCAATAAAGTCTAAAGAATTTCTTCAGCAATGTCTTGAAGTCAATGTCTGTAGAAAAGGAAAATAGTTGCCCCATCGTTATTAGCAATTGAATGCTTGAGGCGTATTCTGTTAAAGAAAGATTGTGTGGGTAGGGGGCGGGGGTTAAGAGAATGAGAACAGGGAATGAAAGGAAAATTAACTTTTATATGAGTTAATGTACTTCTGGACGATACCCTGACCAACACCGCTGAGGTGAAAAAATCAGAATTGTGTCACCGAAATCAGTCAGATGATTCATACATTTCAACCATGCATAAACAGACACAAGTGGAAGGACGCGTCCGAAGCCTCTGTTTTGCAGTGGACTAGTAACGGCTGATGATACAAATAAAAAGATAATTATATACAACTTTAATAACAGTTGAGAACTTTTATATTTCCATGAGGGAAATTTACATTTTTCTTTTACGGTTGCCTAATTACACCGTAGTCTAGTAAAATAGATAGAAAGGAATCCACAGCTATTACCGATTTTACTATCGTGTGAGTCTTACGAAAATTATCCGGACAGTGTAAATACTTCAGTTTTAGTGGATAATTTTCCAACTATTTTGTGATAATTATTTTTTATCTTTAAGTGCACGGTAATTGTTGGTGCAGTTTTACATGCCCTTGTACTTAGAGAGTTCCTCTCCTCTAGTAGAGAATATTCAACGCTAATAAAAGGAGGGAGTGCAAAGCTCCAGTGATTTTGTAAGTTAAGACCTGAGTGAGCCTGATCAAAATAATTAACTTTACCTGTTCATGGCTTTAACTCAATCTGCTTTCTAGTATCATAGGCAGGGGTAAGAATTCTGCTTGCAAGACAAAACAAAATTGCTGAAAAAAAAAAAACTGTTATTAAATAGTATACGTTAATACGAGTATGCAAATAACCGCTAAAACCTGGAGTGAACAAAGACTGAACATATGCTCAAGTGAGACGTATATATTACTTGAAACGGTTCAAGTGAACTATTCCATTATCTACATGAAGTATTCTAATAGCAAGATTTGAAGAACATTTTCAAAGTAAAAAACGCAACTAAGACTTTTAGATCCAAAAGTATAATAATGATAATAATAATAATAATAATAATAATAATAATAATAATAATAATAATAATAATAATAATAATAATAATAATATCCATCGCCATTGCCATTTCATTCTAATGAAAACGACACATCCAGCACTATGCCTATATCAACCTACACAATTTTTTTTAGAGTCGGTAATTGCATATTTGTATTACCAATTTCGCAAAATGTATGCAATAATCCTTTGAGGTTGATGGGACGATT
>NC_090732.1:107203457-107213457 GCF_036898095.1 Palaemon carinicauda
TACGTCTTTAAGGCAAATATTACAAGTGGAAAAAGTTCCAGATGTTTTGCCAGCGGGTGACATTAAACTATTTTTCGACCTGTCGAGTCTTGCACGCATGTCGAAAGACCTCTCCCGGAGCCAGGTAACCAACGGGAAATCGAATTTGTTTACCGTCTCTGCTTCTTTTTCAAAAGGGATTTCAACAGAATTCTTACTCAATGTTATTTCTTGAATTATCCTCGAGACCCCATGAGACATAGTTGTAATTTTTTATTCTTTAAACAATCATATATTATATATATCATGGGTTTCATTATGTAGTTTCCTATCTACATATTATGTATTTTGTCTCGATTGATCTTAAATTGTCATTAAGATGTCATCTTCTCTCAACTTTCTTTCTTCACTTATTATGTTCTATTTTTAGACGCGTGTCTTGCAAGTAAATGAATTTCTTATCTTCTTTTAAATGGAGGATAAACAATTCAGTTGAATGTGAATAGCATAAATAATTAAACTTGAAATGCATAATTGCACTTTACTCATTTTTTTTTTTCGAATCCATAGAATTTTTCCATCCATGAATGCTAATAAAAGATCAAAAAGAATTTCGTTATGTGGAATGAGACCAGAGTCATAGACCCTATTATTACCGTCATTTATAGGAACAAAGACGTGCGGGTCCCCAGAGATATTGCGTGCAATCGATGAAACCTGGAGAGCTTCGTCCTTAGGCTTTTCCCAAGCGGCTGTAACTTCGTTTGGATTGCCTACTAAACTGTGGATTTCCTGAATTACTGAGACAGTAATGCCCTAATAACAAAGGAATTGAGTATAGTAATGGTTGGTATGCGATATATAACATTTGCATGTTTGTGTGTATCGTCAATGGATTATTTTATCGTCAATTATTAAATGTATTACTATATAGTGAAATATCTTTGCATTGTTTATGGACGTATAAAATATCAAAATACCATCGGAGGATTATAAGACAACCAAGGAACAACGTAAAAAATGTCAAGCTTGACTGAAAAATAATAGTTTATTATCAAAGTTTTATCCTCTCAATAATATTTGATTCATAAAGAACAGACAGAGAAGTGGATTTCCCTAAAATATTTATGTGAAAAGAGGTATACATATTTAAAATATATATGGCTTTTCAATATCTTTAGAGGAAGTTTCATGAAGTTAGTTTAAAAACGGAATCACTCTAAAAGATGCAGATGAATTTCAATCAACCTATTTTTTAAAGCACAGGAAGAATTGTTTATATTTCTATTTTGGTCCATACCTATATGCTGATGCACAAACGTTGACTGGATCTCATTAAAATGTCTGTGATGGTAATTAGGGATCAATGAAATATTGACTCAATTTGGAAATTAATCTGAAGCGGTGAATTTTTTATTAGGATGGTCAAAAAGTTACTAAAAGATTCTAACAACATTTCGTGTAGCGTCTGGGTTGAGTTGGAAAAAAAGTCCATCTGACTTGGAATAGAGATGCTCATCTGAATGGGTATTGGTTTATGGATTTCGAATTATTTTCATTGGATTTGACTGACATTTTGTAGATGATTGACCAACGGATCAAGGCTGATTTGACGAGATTTCGAGATGGCCTTTCCTTTTTCCGATACAAATTCGGATTTCATTGCATTTTTTTTTTCTTCACGATTATTTAACTTTAAATGCAATCGTATTTTTCTAGCTTATTCTATTTCTCTCGTTTGTAAAATGTAGTTACGACTAGTTTTATATTTTACCTCAGAAAATTAATCTAATGATAAGATCTTTTTTGACCGCTGTATTTTAAAGTATCTCTCTCTCTCTCTCTCTCTCTCTCTCTCTCTCTCTCTCTCTCTCTCTCTCTCTCTCTCTCTCTCTGCTTACATAATACAATTATACTGTTTATGTTACTGATATTGTTATAGGTTTGTTGTCGCTGTTACCAGTTGTGTGAATTGTCTTAATTTCTTGAAGTTCTGTAAAAATAAATATTTTTTCGATGACCGTGTTCTACTTAAACGTTCAGATATAACCAAGTATAATAATTGATGTAAAGCTAATTTTTTATCATGCCATAGATTCAAGTAGGTATACGAATACTTACAACCGCGGTCAAAATCACTGCCACTCGTAAGTAAAGTTTAGTGAACATCAAAAACAATGTCATTAAATTTCATATTTAAAATGGAAAAAAAAAACTGAACACACAAACATAGGAAGAGAAAATTAAACACTTTTTATACGGTTTGCATTCCACTCATATAATTATTTTAGATATCACAAATTAACTCACAATGTTGACACAAATATCAATTCATTGTACTAATTTTCTAATCAGGTACAATATTGAAAATGTTGAAAATATATTCGTAACGTAGTTTAAATTTTTTTCAAACATACATGTTATTGCATAAACAATAATTGGCAGTGTGGTTTTAGTAAAGAATTCTAACTGTGTTTTCACATTTTAACCAGAATTTAATGTATCTCACGACATCAGTTATCTTCGGGATGTTGCATACTTGCTCATTTCAATTACAGCTATCATGCCTTCCAGAATATTCAAATAAACGCAAAATTTATAGATGAAAAGGCATGAAGTTGTTAATTTAAAAAAAAAAAAAATACTTTTCAACCTCTTTGCTATTTGAATTCCCATTACATTCCATGAAAATTTACAGATTATTATTAACAAAAATCTTGTTGAAAGGAACTCAAAAGAATATAGAACTATTATAATTATTAAATTCGTTGTTCATATTATTGTGGTTGTTCATACACTATAATTTACATCAAAATTATTAATAATTTTGGCTACACGCTTAAAAGAAAATAATATAAATTTCGGAAAACTTACTCTAAAGCAAACCAATTCATGAAAAATTATATATGCAATGTTTTACTAATGGCTGTTTAGAGTTGAAGTTTTTTCTATGTTAGTTGTAATAACATCGGTGTTCATGGAGAACCGTTAACCTGTTATTTTCATGTTCTTTTGTAAAAGATACGTTTAAAAAGATCTCCATCAACAGTTCTGAAGATAGAATCTAGTTCCAAAAGATGATTGAATAAAGATTTTAAAAATATTTTCCACGTTTCTAAAAAAAAGATTTTGAATAACATGTTATTATTATTATTATTATTATTATTATTATTATTATTATTATTATTATTATTATTATTATTATTATTATTATTATTATTATTATTGTTGTTGTTGTTGTTGTTGATATTATTATTATTATTACCTCGCTAAGCTATAACCCAAGTTGGAAAATCAGGATGCTATAAACCCAAGGGCTACAACTGGGAAAAATAAGTTATGAACAATCAAAATAACATAGATCTTCTATATACTATATACTATATAAACTAAAAAAAATTAAAAAAAAAAAAAAACAAGAGGAAGATGAATAAGACAGTATAGTGTGCCCGAATGTTTTCTCAAGCGAGAGTTCTCAGCCCCAAGACAGTAAAAGACCATTGTACAGAGGCCATAGCACAGCTCAAGATTAGATAACAGTGGTTTCATTTTGAAGTGTCCTTTCTAGACGTGTTACTTACCATAGCTAAAGAGACACTTCTACCATTACCAAGAGGAAAGTAGCCACTGAACAATTACAGCGTAGTAGTTATCCTCTTGAGCGAATAAGAATTGTTTGTTAATCACAGTGCTGTCAGGTGCATGAGGATAGAGGAGAATGTGGAAAGACTTTGCCATAGTGTATGTGTAGGCAAAGGAAAAATTAGCCGTAACGAGAGAGATGGATCCAATGCAGTACTGTGTGGAAATATTTTGATGACGGTACTTCATATGGATTCCATCTCCACTTTATTACATTGAAAATATTTATAGTATGTGCAGTATTTACGCTTTATTAGTGAGTTACATGATAGTTACGATATTAGCAAACAGCGATATTGAAGTATATTTTTGAGTCCATCAATTATATATACTAAGAAACTCAAGTTATTGCTAATAATCATAGAGTACATTGTTAAGTATTATGATGATAATATTTGTTTTAATGACATTGTATATTCAGATTCCCTCAGAAAACACGGAAATGTATTTCACAGAGCTGTAATTTTCCTACCCATGGCTTTATCATACAAATTAGTTCAAAATCATATTTCCATCAACGATTTTCCTTTAATTTCAATTTATTATATAGCACGCCTACTCAAAATTACAAAATAACTTTTAGAAACCAAGCAATTATCAAAAAGGATCCGTCACTTAGGAATGGCCTTCTAAAACAATTGGACCACTTGTGGGTAATGACACGGAAGGAAATAACTCTTTAATACTGTTATGTGGGTTTACTATAAAAGAGTTTTCCTATGGAGCAGAATGTTGCTCACACGCATCGTGGTTTCGAATGAACATTGTATCTTATGTTTTACTACACTGTAATGTTACGATGGAAATAAATGTTATAATATTGGACTATTTTTGTTCTGTCAAGTTTTTTTTATTAATTAGGTCTTAAATTCGTTTTCAAACCATCTAATTTGATATTTCTATTGAAATCAAAAAGGTGTAGGATTCCAGTACTGGTGTTGAAAAGATTTCACTAAAAGAAAGTTTAATGAATTGAGATGAAATTTCAGTACTTTAAATGTTTTAGGATTACTTGGAAATGATATGTGATGAGTGAGAAAAATAGTATCACGCAACATACGATAGTCATCAGAGTAGATTTCCTTGTATTGCTCATCATCTAATGAGTTAAATAAATAATTCGCGTTTGGTAATGATTTTGCTATTAGGCATACTTTTATTCCACCGATTCAACTCTGGAACTAAATTGGGATTAAATGTGTCATTGTGAATTGTAATGAAAATGCCATTGTTGTATCCAACCCGTTTCTCTTTAATTACGAAAACAGTGAGGCTATTTACCACATAGCGACCATTCTCATATAAGATATAACACCGTATTCAGGCAATTTCTAAAATTTGCAATTTCCCTGTAATACTTTTATAAGCTTTTCACAACGTTATGTAGGAAAATGATTAAAGTGACGTGACCCATTTTGCTGTATTTGTTACTGGTTTTAAAGTATGCAGTTTATTATATTTTGTAGTGAAGTAAAATCTAGCTAGATGTCGGAATTTGTTTATGATATATCAGAAAAATATATAAGCAATATCAACGGATTGAAATGTAAAAATTATAAATTTGGTGAATGTACAAGTTACTTGGTGAATTTTAGTAAAGGCAGTGTCGCACGATACATCTTCACACTGATATTTAAAACAAGAAACTGTTATCTTTTATGACTTTGTACAAAATTTAAAGTCCCTATTCGCACAATAGTGCTAAGTTTTGACGACAAGATGCTAAAAGTTGCCACGAAACGTGTTTGTGTGACAACGTCTCGACATAAACGGGCTAGTTGACAATACGTCCATCTGCTAGAAACGCTAAAAAGATTTCCTCCTCCCGTTGTCGTAATGCAGAATCCTTTACTTTATGGCATCTTCAAGACGAAAACGTACGTATATAAGGATAGTAAAGTACGGCCAATGGTTCAATGGCTTCTTGGAGTGTCCTTCGGATACGGAAGTCTGATGGTGCCCTCTGGCCTTTTTATGACCCACACCAGGAGGGCTTAAAAGGAAGAGAAATCATCTAACTCAAGAGATTCTGGGAACTGAAAAGGAAGAGTCTCCTTCCGATCTTCTTTCCATCCAAATATTCTCTTCTATTGTTAGGAATCCTGCTTTCTTGTGTGTGTGTGGGGGGGGGGGAGTATTAGTATCCTTATGAATAAATAGAAAATGGATAAATAATTTAGCAATATATAACTACAATTCCTAACTTTTGGTTTGGTTGAACCAATGAGTAAGAAATACTTTTGGAGTTAATAGAGTTTTATAAAAACCTTACGAAACAGAAATTTGATTGACAATTTCAATATAAGAAAAACAAAGCTAATAAAAAGGGATACATGCATTTTACTAAATATATAAGCTCATTAAATCCACATTTGACGGACTGCATGTTAACTGATGCGGTTGATATGGGAAATGAAAGCCTAAAATTTGGCTTGGTAAAAGAATTGACTTTACTATACATTTACGGAATGATAAACTAACAAATCATGATGTGAGGAAATTAGCCTAATGGCAGGGATAAAAATGCTAGAATTTATGAAAAAAGTAAATTATAATTTATATGTAAACCATCTTTGACGATTTCATATGTGTATATTCCTTGTTCATAATAAAGCTTACCTTCATCGCCTGAATATAACAGGGTCTTAAAGGGAAAATTAGTTATAACTTTTGACAATTCGAATGCAGAGTTAAACTGAACATCTAGTAGGGAATTTAATTCATTGACAATATACAAATAGTCATCAAGAAAAAAGGAAGTATACATGTAAAGAAATATGAAATAACGAAAAGCAATGAATGATGTCTGTTTTAAGTAAAATAGTCTAAAATAACAATTTACTTATTGAAGTACATAACCTCCGGACTACGGAAACCATTATCATCTCCTCCTACGCCTATTGACGTAAAGGGCCTCGGTTAGATTTCGCCAGTTGTCTCTATCTTGAGCTTTTAAATCAATACTTCTCCGAAAGTCATATCCTACTTCACGCTTCATAGTCCTGAGCCATGTAGGTCTGGGTCTTCCAACTCTTCTGGTGCCTTGTGGAGCCCAGTTGAAAGCTTGGGAGTACGAAGAGCATGCCGAAACAATCTCCATCTACCCCTCATCATAATCTCATCCACATATGGCACTCGAGTAATCTCTTATATTTTCTTTTCTAATCCTGTTCTGCCATTTAACTCCCAGTATTTTTCTGAGGGCTTTGTTCTCAAATCTACAAAATCTGTTACATATTGTTTCATTGTCACACTACGACTCATGTACATACAGTAACACCGATCTCACTAAAATGATTTATAGCCTAATTTTTAGGTGCAATTTTAGGCTATTTGACTTCCGAACTTTATATAAGCTAGCCATCGTTTGATCTTTTTTTTTTTCCAATCTTTCATTAAACTCCAATTCTAAAGGCCTTGTATTGAAAGTCCTATTTCCTAAATATTTAAATGTTTCTACCTTATTAATCCTTTCTCTTTCCAATGATGTTCTATTTTCCATTTCACATTCCGTTCTCATCATCTCTGTCTTTCTTCTATTTATCTTGAGCCCATACTCGTGTGATATTTCATGCATTCTGGTAAGCAAGCATTGCAAATCCTGTGGTATTCTGAAAGCAAGTGAAGACGAAATGAATAGTAATTCAAATTTTTTTATTGTAATCAGCGCAAGAGATAGGTGGAAATGTTCCTAAACAAGATAAAGGGAAACTTATCAGAAAAGACAAAAAATATAATAAAAAAAAAATGGAAATGAGGGTAAAATCCATGAGAGATGAACTAGAAATAGGAGAACTATCCAAAATAGTAAACAAACTAAAAACCCAAGACGATTCGTAAACACAATCAGACCAAAATTGAGGAAACACTAAAGAAAGGAAGAAACTTCAAACTGATGGTAAGAAGATTTGAAACAGATGCCAACAGATATTTAAAGCATAAAAATGAAAGTATCATCAACATAAGAGATGTAGTGATAAAAATTGCAGAGCATTTTCATACAATGTTGCTCAGTAATGATATAGAAATAAATGATCTAATAGAATTAATGTAAGTCCTGAACCGGTACCAAAAAGTAACAGTAGAAGAAGTAAAGAAAATATCTAAAGTCATGAAAAGAGACAAAGCAGCAGGAGAAGATGGACTAACAATTAATTTGATAATAGATGGGAGAGATTTCATAACATCAAAACTCGTTGAACTTTGCACAAAGTACCTGCAAGTATGCTCTGTATCTACAGTTTGGAAAAACTTTGTCCTTATAATGATTAACAATAAAGAAGACTGAAAATATCTGAAAATTTGTCAAGCAATAAGTTTACTCATAGTAATATATAAAATATTGACATAGATATTAGGCTGAGTAGAAAGACAGCTAGACTTTAATCAACCAAGAGACCAGGCAGGTATTAGAAGCCGGTATTCATCGACTAACCATATCCATGTAATTAACCAGCTGATAGAAAAATCAACAAAGTACGTTTTAAGATATCTTATACAGGAATTACAGTAATCATACAACTCCATAATGATAATGAGAAAACTGCAGTTGAAAAGGGAGTTAGACAGGGATACTCCATCTCACCTAAATTATTCACTGCGTCCTAGAAATGTTTTCAAGAATTTAGATAGTGGGAATTTAAGAGTTAAGTTAATGGGGAATACCTTAACGACGTAAGATTTGCAGATGACATACTAGCTTGATTTAGTGAATCATGGGAGGAATTAAAAAAGATGATAGAAGATTTGAATTTTAAAAGCAGAAATGTAGGACTGAAAATGCATATATGTAAAACTAAGATAATGTTGAAAGAAAAAGCAGAGAGACCACAAATATCAGTCATGGACGAGCCCATAGAGATTGTTAATGAATATACATACTTAGGACAGACAGTCAGTGTTCCCCAGAACACGAGACCCAAATTAAATGAAGGATAAGCATGGGATGGAGACCATTTGGTAAACAAAACGAGATTATGAAAAGTTAAATTCCACTTTCTCTTAGAAGATAATTCTATCAGTATTAACTTTACGTCGGAAACGTGGAGCCTTACCAAAGCCTTAGAACATAAGCTAGTTACAACTCAAAGATCAATGGAAGGAATAATGATGGGAATAACACTAAGCGGCAGAAAAAGAGCAATGTGGATACGAGAGCAAACAAAGTTAGAGGCTAGTCTAACAATATGTAAAAAAACGAAATGAATATGGGCATAAAAAAAAACTGACATTGAGGATAACAGAATGGGTCCCTAGATCTACAGGGCCAGTTACAGAAACTTTATACATTATCAACACTCACCGTAATACAATGAAATCAAAATCACCGTTTCACCTTACGTATCTTTTCGACACACGATTTGCATTGTAAAAGAAACAGGGGAAGGAAGAGAAGACAATGGATTGATGAAATAAGAAAGTTTGCGGTTGTCAGCTGGTACAAAAATACCATAAACAGACGCAAGTGGAAGGATATGTCTGAGGCCTTTGTTCTGCAGTGGATTAGTGACGGTTGATGATGATAGATATGCGTATGGGTGCGTGTGTGTGGGTGTGTTTGGTACGTGTGTATAAACTTTGTCAAATTTATATCCAGTGAAATATTAGTTGCATAAATAATTGTGAACAATGTTCACCATTAACAATAGAGTGAGTACCGCCGAATACTGAAATAGTATAATTACCTAAGAAGCCAATCCTGCAATATTAAATTTAAACAAGTAACCATAACCATTGGAGAGAGGAAGGGTTATCTATGTTAAGGCAACACAAATGCTTTAGAAAATAATAACTTTTACCAAAGACAATTACCCTAAATATTCTTGATAATCACCGTGTCAGTCAGGAAGACGAGTCTTAACAAAGCAAAAACTGTACCGTTTAACAGAATATGTCTGTGAGGAATAAGGGGGCCCTTTTGGTTTTAAAGTCTGGATACTCTACGGTGTGGATTGGACCCTAGCAAAGTCTTGGTTTGAAATGTGACCTCCTTAGTCGTACGTCTCCTATGTAGGTGCAGAAAATATAAAGATTTGGTGGTGAGTCAAACAACCACTGAAAGCTACAGGAAGTCCATTTTAGAGTACCAAGTATTTAGGTAAACAAACTATCTCCCTGGAAATTATATATCCTTCCTGTTGCGATTACAAACGGTAATATGAAAATAAATAGATGAAAGATTTGCTTAGGTGAATATTTACTCAAGATGTGCTGTTGTACTTAGCACAACAAGACCCCACGACAAAATAGCTAAAGCCTTCCGAAATAAGCATAGATTTGAGAGCCAGGTGGTACGAGAGATTCGGGAGGGGTGTGAAATGAAATCGGGTTACAAGCTATTGCTGGAGAAGTTGGAAAAGGGTCTGCTCTGTCAGGTATT
>NC_090732.1:107223457-107240957 GCF_036898095.1 Palaemon carinicauda
ACCAAGAGGAAAATAGCCACCGAACAATTAAAGTGCAGTAGTTAACCCCTTGGGTGAAAAAGAATTGTTTGGTAATCTCAGTGTTGTTAGGTGTATGAAAACAGACGAGAATCTGTAAGGAATATGCTATACTATTCGGTGTATGTGTAGGCAAAGGGAAAATGAACTGTAACCAGAGAGAAGGGTCCAATGTAGTACTGTCTGGCCAGTCAAAGGACCCCATAACTTTCTAGCGGTAGTATCTGCTAAAATGTACGGCTGGCAAACATCTTCTGAGCTTCTCGGGAATTGTACCGGAATTAATGAAGCCAACTGCCGCCCTAATTTTCAAAAGATAATTCCAAGCCCTTGTGTTTATAGTCAACATTTGCGCTGCATCAATGTCATGATACAGACACTAGTTGCAGGAGAGAATATTAATTTTGACTTGTCTTTTATTTTACAGATAGAATAGACCCCTTTGGTCCCTTAGTATACAAAGAAACTTTTCTTTTCAAAGATTATTATTTTCAAGTCAGCATGTTTATAAACATACTTTGTCCTGAAAAAAAATCAGGTCTGATTGCTGTGATTATTCGACATTTAATTATAATGGAATAATTCAAGTATGTTTCCTTATTAATGAATAGTGCATAATAAATTTCCCATCATACATGTATTTAGGTATATTCCTTGCATGAAACATGCAATAGAGCTCGTATATTTTACGTATTTCAACATGTTATAACCTAACTACAAAAAGAGTTGCCCACTTGGGATATAAAGTCTGATAATTTTGATATCTTCCCCCAAAACAATGTAACTAGATTCCGTAGATAATATATTTAGTTTCTGTTTCGTATTCCCCTGGTCCTTTAATTTACGTATATGAGGCTATAAAACCAAATGAATGGCACTGATAAAGGTTGCAAAATATTGGTAGTGCGGTTATTATTTGACATTTAAAAATATTTAAACAGCAACTGAATAGATGCGATAAAGATTCATAAGGAAAAATATTAAGACACTTTGTAACCGCCTGCTGTAAATCTATATATTCTGCATTGATTTAATAGAAAAAAGTATTTGAATTAAAAGAATATATTTCCTAATATCACGAGGATTTAAGTAAATATTTGATAACATTCATGCATGAAGAAAAGACTGAAATATGATCTAAAGGTGTGTAAAGGTCTTTCGTAAGTGAGAGAAACAAAGAAAAGGACAATGTCTTAGAGATCGACAAAGCCTCCTCTCCCTTCAAGCTATGACCAATGGCAATGGTTGCTGATAATTCAGTTGGTAGACCTATATGCTCCCCCAAACTTCCCATCTCTAGGGCATAAGGACAGTGAGTTTTCAGACACTACTGAAAACTATCTGGAAACGCGAGTCGGCAACGTTTCTAATTGAGAGAAATTTCCTATCTTGGCTACATTTTGAACGATGGACTCAAAACTACTGTAGTTGTGACAACAAGACAATAACTTGAAAAAAAAATCTCAAACAGACACAAAATTATTTGTTCACTTCCACAATGTTTCAGTTCATTTACTGTTAAATCTTGCTGTTTTTCTAACTTTATCCTCACCACGAATGACTTAGCACAAGGCTTATCGAAACAGTTGTACAAATTTTGAGAGGATACCAGGGTCTCCGCACAGTGAGATTTTAATTGATTTCGTATCGTATAATTTAAAGAAAATTGTATTCAAGTGTAGAGGTTTTAAAAGAGAAGACCTATAACAGTAATGTTAGTAAATAATAAAAAAAAAAAAAAACTTTCACTTCAGAGATATTTCAATGATGCTCTACCTGAAACTACTGAGAAAAGCCACTTTACATTTAAAGTGGTATGCATTCTACTTGAAATCACTGTATAATCCCCGTTATACATTAAATTGAATCCTCATTCAAGTTTTTAGTCCCCCATGGGTGTGTTTAATTAGATCATTAGACCATTATCTCCATCACAAAGAGAAAGTGAATCTCTGTTCTTTTTCATTTTTAATAGAAACAATCTCCTAATGGTTTTGTATTTTGTGTTTTGTATACATGAAGTTATTCATATATATATATATATATATATATATATATATATATATATATATATATATATATATATATATATATATATACACACACACATCCTCATTGCCTTTGGGCGAGCTCTAAATAGAAAAAAAAAATAATTCAGATCTGTCGAGAGGAGAGCTATAATTATAAAGCCTTTTTTCATATATAGGATTAGGTTTTGCAGATATGTACGTGAAAGTAGAAAAGAACATATTTTACATCAAGTGCCTAATCTTCATCTATTTGATGTCAATTGGATTTTATTGTTGTGTTTGTACAAGATTTTCTAGAAGTCTTGCGCTAAATTTATCATGGTAATGACGAAGTCAGAGGAACTGGAAGATTTAACAGCAAATGAACTGAAACATTTTGGGAAAAAACATATAAAACTCATTGTTTGGAATAAATACGAGTAATGATAAGTGAAAGAAATATATAAGAAAATGCAAAATGGTTCAATTGAAAGAATCTGAAGGACGATCGGAAAGTAATGTCTGTTGTGAAGAAACTTTTATGTTGTTTCGCTCTTTGAATTCTTATTTACTATGCTTTGAATACAGATTATTTGACATTGCATGGTTTTTATAAATCACTCTTGGCCATAAACATTACCGTTGCCCGAGACACCATTTCATTTTAGCCTTTGGTAACATTTGTCAGTGTGAAACGTGTGGGCGTATGTGTATCTGTGTATGTTTCCCTTATGTACATTGAATCTGTTTTTCGTATAGAGCAGGGTGCGTCGGTGAACCAAAAAACAAACTATTTTATTCATGGGAGAATGCCGTGCTCAGATAACTTCTACAACCTAAGCCATATTGCCCATTTAAACAGAAGACCCATCAATCTTCCGTTCTTTCCATCACTATTATTATTATGTGTATGTATATATGCCTATAAATAAGTGCGTACGTAAGTATAACATAAACTTTACATGTATGCATATATACACACATACCCATGTACATATAAATATATCTATCTATCTATCTATCTATCTATCTATCTATCTATCTATATATATATATATATATATATATATATATATATATATATATATATATATATATATATATATATATATATATATATGTCGTGCATCTGATCTGAATAATAATTGACTTGTAGAATGTTTCACAAGCAATGAAGGAGAGCTCTCTAAACGTCAAAAAATAATCCAAACCAACTACGCACGAGTCTCGCGGACCTCCAGAGAAGATAACCTGATGAAAATGGAGTATAAAATTTGAAAAGTTTCCGCAGCCTCCGGCGGGGCCAACAAAATTGATTTTAATCTTCAAAAGACAAATACACCCAAAGTAGCCTACCGCCTGAGTTAGATGAATTGCCGTATCATCAAATATCCCCGGGTGGCTTTGAGATCTTACCTAGGACATCAATGAAATTTCAGCGAGAATCGTTTATTCGTTCCTTATTTACTTTCCCGTAGTATAATATAAAGCGAGTTTGTGAACGAAATCCAGAGTAAAAATACAGAATTATGAACTATAGACGTGGGAGTCCTAAACTGTTCTTTGTTGAAAATGACTTCGACTCTGTGGTAGAGCAAAGATCACTGGGGCACATTTGGAACGTGGAAAGTGAAATTGTAATACGTCTAACTTCAAAGGAACCGGTAGGAGACAGAAAAGAAACTTTGACATTTTTTACGTGTTATCGAAGCAATTGTCATCTTAGAATATATCTTTTATATTACGGCTTCTTCACTTTTGTCGTTTTCATCGATATTTATTACACACACAAACACACACACATCTATATATACATATATATATATATATATATATATATATATATATATATATATATATATATATATATATATATATATATATATATATTATTATTATTATTATTATTATTATTATTATTATTATTATTATTATTATTATTATTATTATTAACTAAGCTACAACCATAGTTGGAAAAACAAGATGCTATAAAGGCGAAGGGCTCCAACAGGGAAAAATAACCCAGTGAGGAAAGGAAATAAGGAAATAAATAAACGATATAAGAAGTAATGGATAATTGAAATAAAATATTTTTCAAAACAATAACAACATTAAAGTAGATATTTCTTATATAAAATATAAAAGACTCATGTATATATATATATATATATATATATATATATATATATATATATATATATATGTATATATATATATATATATATATATATATATATATATATATATATATATATATATATATATATATATATATATATATATATATAGAATCTCAATTATACACGCCCAACATATAAAAAAGTGGATTTTGTTAACACTCTCCGTTATATAAATAAAATCTTAGAAGAATCCACTAGCTATATATGTTAGGCGTGTACAATTGATACATATTTGTATGCATGTATGTATATATATGTTATATAAATATATATATATATATATATATATATATATATATATATATATATATATGTGTGTGTGTGTGTGTGTGTGTGTATATAAATGTGTACATATATATATATATATATATATATATATATATATATATATATATATATATATATATATATATATATATATATATATATATAAATGTGTATACATATATATGTATATATATAAATATATATATATATATATATATATATATATATATATATATATATATATATATATAAATGTGTATACATACATATATATATATATATATATATATATATATATATATATATATATATATATATATATAAATGTCTGTATACATATATGAATATATGTATGTATGTATGTATACTTGTCTACGCCTCTTTATAACAATCAAGTATGAATGCTTTACTTACATTGAATTAATGATTTAGGTAATAGTAAATACTGTATGGAAATTCAAATGAAGAATTTACAATCTCGTATTTTCATGGAACATTTAATTTTTCTATGAAAAAATAATATACAGTAAGTACAATAGGGAACATACAATATAAACTAAAAAAAAAATACAATTTAATAGAAAAAATGATGTGTAGCTGACGGACATAATCATGTCCATTACCTAATCACCAAATGCCTCATGGTTTTTCCATCCTTTTTTTCAACAAAATTCTCTCTCTCTCTCTCTCTCTCTCTCTCTCTCTCTCTCTCTCTCTCTCTCTCTCTCTCTCTCTCTCTCTCTCTCTCTCTCTCTCTCTCTCTCTCTTTGTAAGTTACAAAAGTACCAATGATAATGGCACACGAAGGTCTCCAGGAATACATAATAGAACATGTAAATTTGAAGCTAGAATCCTGCAAGATTATTTAGACCTTCGAGTCCTGATCCATAAGATTGAATTTCCTAGATCTCGTACTGCTCTCTCACATTGTACATCTGGATAGTGAGCCAGAGGAGATGGAGAACTCTATCTTCTTCTTTCATCTTGAAATGGAGGAGGAGGCTTAATGTCACAGACTCCAGGCTGTAACAACCGTTATGAAGGTAGTTTACACAGTCCTTTTTCATCCCGTCTATCGCAAGTGAATATATCTGCAGAAGAAGTGGATCTGGAGGCGAAACCTTCCAAAGCATTACGTAACCTTTTTTTTTTTTTTTTTTTTTTTTTTTTTTTTTTTTTTTTTTACACATTGATAACAGAAAGTATTTAGAGATACAAGACATGACGTCTGTTAACATCAAATGTAACTTGAATATAAGTTCCTATTATTAGAGTCATAAGTTCTTTACTACCGCTAGAGAGTTATGGGGTCTTTTGACTGGCCAGACAGTACTACATTGGATCCTCCTCTCTGGTTACGGTTCATTTTTCCCTTTGCCTACATACACACTGAATAGTCTGGCATATTCTTTACATATTCTCCTCTATCCTCATACACCTGACAACACAGATTACCAAACAATTCTTCATCACCCAGGGGGTTACTGCACTGTAATTGTTCAGTGCCACTTTCCTCTTGGTAAGGGTAGAAGAGACTCTTTAGCTATGGTAAGCAGCTCTTCTAGGAGAAGGACACTCCAAAATCAAACCACTGTTCTCTAGTCTTGGGTAGTGCCATAGCCTCTGTACCATGGCCTTTCACTGTCTTGGGTTGGAGTTCTCTTGCTTGAGGGTACACTCGAGCACACTCTCCTATCTTATTTCTCTTCCTCTTGTTTTGTTAAAGTTTTTATAGTTTATATAGGAGATATTTATTGTTGTTACTCTTCTTAGAATATTTTATTTTTCTTTCTTCCTTTCCGCACTGAGCTATTTTCCCTGTTGGAGCCCCTGGGCTTATAGCATACTGCTTTTCCAACTAGGGTTGTAGCTTAGTAAGTAATAATAATAATAATAATATGTAGCTGAATTTATGTACGATACATCCAATGTAGAATAATATTGCATCCCCTTTGTCTCCTTTATTACAGTTTAGGGCAAACGACCTCCCTTCTCCCCCTCCCATGTTTAAAGATTTATTTTATATAATCGGTATACTCTATAACTCTGGTTGTAGTACAAAATATGAATTGAGAGTAATCAAGATAGTTAATAGTAGTTTTTATTTCATCAATTTTAATGTCTTTAAGAAGGGCAGATTGTCTACTTCATCGATAGTAAGGTTCCTTCAATGTGTTGTAATTAATGAACGTTTTGGAATTAGGTTCTAAGATGATCATCATCCCAAAAGTCCTCGTATCCTGGTTTGACTTTTTTTTTATTATTTTTTTATTTTGGCCGACGTATCTTTTATTCAATACATAAATATTTTGTTTATTACAGATCAATGCGAAAAGACATCTTTGATGGAATATTGATTGAATTTGAATATGTTTATATATTACGTCATTATAGATTGGATTTTTAGCCCAATTCCACGATATTTGACATCAGCAGACGCTGATACCAACTTGCATCTGGTTGAATTGTGGGATGGTATGACGGAAACAACCTGTGAACTTGGCAAGCGTGAGCCAAGTACTCATATATATATATATATATATATATATATATATATATATATATATATATATATATATATATATATATATATATATATATATATATATGTATATATATAGTGTGTGTGTGTGTGTGTTTTTATATGTTTGTGTGTATGTAAGTATGTTTGTATGTATGCAGGTATGTGTGTTCTAATCCATATCAAAAAGATTTCAAATTATTTATCTTGATTATAATCACTCGCAAAAATCATCTAGATTTGGTGTGACATTTATATGATCTCGCTGGTTTAGATGTAAACAATTTCCATTACGTCTTAATGACACTGCGGTCTAAAGGATTATCAATATCCAGACTCTAATGCCTTTTCATAACGTTCAAAGTTCAAACATCATCATAATTTAGATTTACGGGAATTAGGCTCCTTAACATTTTTTTGTTAAATATTTCCCTCACTTAACTTTGTTCGTTAATCAAAGCAAGACGAGAATCCACCTTTACATCCGGCTTCAGCCATCTTGGCAAACAACTTATCTTCTGAAGAAGCCAAGCATCTTCTAATAATGAGGAGCCCATTATCTTCCTTAAGAACCTACCAATTACTCTCCCTCGCATCATCATCACAAATGCCATCGCCATCCCCCTTTCACTATCTCCGCTCTCTATAAGAAAAGAGAGAAAAAATATCGCCTCGTAAGTCTGTTCTATCGCACTCATTACTCTCCGTCAGAGTCCGCTTAGAAAGTGTTTGTATACCCCCCAACCCCACCTGGGTGCCCCTTGTCATAAGATCTGCCCCCGCCCCCACCTCTCTGGGCTAACAATGGCGTCGTAATATCTCCTTTGGCAGAAAACGACATGGAAGAGATGCAACCTTTGTGAGGCAGGTTAGAAAACTTGAGAGAGGGGAAGTGGAAATCGGTGATGGTGGTGATGGGAAGCAACTGCAATAGCTGACGGAGAGGGACTAGAAGAAAACAAAAGATAGGCAAGTAACTTTAAAGAAGAAGAAGCGATTGGGAGGGATTGTTCCTATGAACTGGGGTTTGAATTGAAAGTGGAAGATTTTCTTCTTGCAGCGAAATTGAGAAAAAACAATGGGATGTGTTAAATTAAAAATATGGAAAATAGATAGCGAGAAAATTAGTAAAACTGGTAAATTGAAGCAAAAACAGAAGTCAGATATTTCATATATACCACGATAGAATTTTAGCAAAGAGAAGGCTGCAACCGGTATAGGAAACGAAAGACTCGAGGGGAAAATCGAAACAATGGCCTTTTACTCTCGTCAATTCCTATAGGTTCGGTATGTTGTACAAAGAAACGGTGATTGGAAAATGCAGGTCGGTTCTTTTCCTTACAAAGATTCTTAGCAAACTTTATATCTATTTTCTGTATACGATAGTTATATATATATATATATATATATATATATATATATATATATATATATATATATATATATATATATATATATATATATATATATATATGTATATATATATATGTATATATATATGTATATATATGTATATATATATATATACATATATATATATATATATATATATATATATATATATATATATATATATATATATATATATATATATATATATAAGAATATTTATCTTTCCTACAATTCTATTTCCTCCAGTGGAGAGTGTTCTGTACCGTATTTGTTTAATACACGCTCATGCAATGTAATGCTATTGCTTATTATTTCTAGCTCTCTCCCGCACTGATAATAGAACAA
Source organism: Palaemon carinicauda (assembly GCF_036898095.1). Lineage (NCBI taxonomy): Eukaryota > Metazoa > Arthropoda > Malacostraca > Decapoda > Palaemonidae > Palaemon > Palaemon carinicauda. The sequence continues at coordinate 107,232,190 of NC_090732.1, forward strand.
CCCGTTCAAGCCTACCATTGCAGGTTTTAGATGGTTTGAATATTTGTGACATCCTTGCTCTCAACTGCTTGTATGTAAGCTCGCTATATGTTGCATAAACTTTAATTGCATTCACATTGCCTCTCTGTTAGTACCTAGTAAGTGCTTTGTACAGTTCACAATGAGGCAAAAGAAGAGACTTTAAAGAATGTTTTATTTAACAATATTTAGTTGTAGTGATGACTACTAAATTGCATAGTATCTTCATTGCTTGTGTAAGTAAAACAGCACATGATTTAATTTTAGCAAACCCCCAGTATAAAAATAAGCAACAAAAGAGTTGCAGATCTAAAGATAACTACTGACCCTGGCCACTCAAATATCTGATGTATTTGGGAAATCCGAGAAAATCTGTGGCCAGTTTATCTCCATAAAGACGAATGAAAAACAATCGATTTTATTTCATAGAAGGAAGTATCTCACACCATACCCTAGTCCTCAAGCGATTCATCAATAACGAATGGTAAAGAATCTGTTTGGCCCAATTGACATTCTAAATGCAATAATCAAACATGTTGCAAAAGATAAGAAAATCGTAATTTAAAACACTATCAATCATATGTATAACTAGAGGGGCCCTCAGTAGAGCGTAAACCTCCACCAGGGCAACTTATTTCTCGGCTTTTTGTACTGATTTTGGACGTTTTGCTCGTCCGTGACTACAATTAAGACTATGGCTGTATGGTTGATGACTGGAATTTTATCTTTTGCTTGACCTTGACCTTGTTCTCAACCTGGACCTTTGATCTTATTATGTATTAATTTGCGGGGATTTTCATGCACTCAAATATGAACCAAGTTAGAAGTCTCTGTAACAACTTTGTCCAAACTTATGGCTCATTACGTGAATTTGACATTTTGCTTGATTGAGATCTCGACCTTTGATCTTAACCTTTCAAAATTGGATAATTTTTCAGCTTTTTACTTAAAATTTAACCCCTGCAAGTTTCATTACTCTACGATTGAAATTGTGGTCAGGAAGCTGTTCAAAAACACACATAAACAAACAAATACACAAATAAGGGATAAAAAATAACCATCTTCCAACTTCGTTGGCGGAGGTAATGAACATACCTTTCACATGTCTTGGAAACTTTGTGAGAGTTAACCATGGTTAATTTAAGCCAAGGATAAGCTACTTTTAACTTCCTGCCTTTTTATACATTTCTTCCAATCCGTATGGATTCGTCAGATGAGGTGTTATGCTTTGGCCAAAGTATTACGTAGAGACGTATTATTTCGAAAGTTTCAAGTTTAAATTCAATCTAAATTATATGTGATGCCTAAATATGGATGTTCCAGAAGGTAGTCTAGATAAAATAGTGAGAACAGGTGAAATGTGGATTTTCAGTTTCTCAGCACCAAAGGTCTTTTGGCAAAACAATAGGTTTGCTGAAGGTGATCACCAGTTCCCTAGTTTGCAATTTGATTTTTGTAAAGGCCTTGAAGCATGTGATGCCCTTCTTACAATCTTCAATTCTGTACAGAAATACCTTGATTGCATGACAGTGCTAGAGTGTGGACGCGTTGTGTTGAGCTCTGCTATTGATGCCCTGAGTCATGTTTTAGCTTTGTGTTTCTCAATTAGAATATCATTAAAAAGATACTAGTTAGTCTTATGGAGAAACCTAAGTGCCTAAGAATCAGTACACCATGTCTGCTCCTAACTATATCTGCTTCAAATGTAATGAAACGTATGGAGATCAGAAAAAATGGATAGTATGTGAATGCAAAAGACTCTACCATGAGATATGTGTGCATATAGTGACAACCATCAGTGAGATTGACCGGACTAACCTAGATTGGTTATGCCCTCACTGCGTACGTGATACCAGACAAAACAATTCAGTAATATCAAAATTAAAGGAAGAATAATTGCCTCTAGCAAGCTTTGTTTAACTTCCTGGAATAAAGAGTAAAGATATCTTCTAGTGTAATTTACCTTTATTTCAAAGGGATATTATGGAATAAATTCATATCAAATCTTGTTATCATTGTAATCATATAGGACAACACTTCAATATGACTAAGATTATCATTTCTTGCGTGCTGTGAAGGGTCCACTCTATTTAAACAGATTAGGTACAATGTGAGATTTTTTATTTACGTTTCATCTATGTAAAAACAAATATACTTATGTAATTGACAATTGGGGTCCCTGTTATTATAACGCCGGCTTGTAGAGTAGATCTATGTCATCTTTTTCTTCTTTGGTGCTGCCCTAATGATAACAAGTGTGATCATTTTTTTTCTTTTTATCCACTACTAGTGCAGTTTTTGATTACTAAAGGATATTTTCTCCTTTTAGGTGTAATTTGCGCAGTTTTGCTACGGAACTCGGTTTTGTTGTACTTTTAAAAGTTATAAGTAAATTCATTCAATGACTTTTGTGAACCTAGTGAATAAGTTCTTCTTAAAGCATCACGGTTCAAGATAAAAGAAGAACACATCAGTGAAGCAGAAGTTTGAGAGCAGAAGGAAGGTCAGATGCTCTAACTTTGTTGAAAAGTGTGTTCTCTCGGTATGGTGATTTTTCCTTTAGTTTATTATTATTTAGCTAATTTAAAGAAGCGCGTAAAAAAATGAAAAGAAAACTGAGGCAAAATAAGTTTTAAAGAGCATATTTCAAAAACTGAACGAATAATAATGAAATTTTGAATATGATATAAAAATGATATGTATCACAGCCATATCATGCAATACTACGCTCCAATAAACACAGGTAAAATAAAATATGCCATAGCTTATCCCTAAAGTATCATAATCATGTAAGACTTATATGAAATTTCAAGTAGGCTGGATTGCGATTTTGAGAGATCTTTTGGGCTTGAATAGGTCACCATTGTATAGTAGTGTTGATCCTGTTGTCTCTGAATGAAATCTAGTCAACATAGTTGATAGGCATATCCCTTCTCTTTTGCCAAGATACCGAGTGAAGGGACAAACCATGGCTCAGTGATGATTGCAGAAGTGAATATTTGGAGAAGCAGGAGGCCTATCATCTTCGGAAGGGTAACAGAACAGATTTGACTTGGAATAACTATACTCAGCTTAGAGCTTTTGGTCAGAGAGTTTATGCTTCAACTGAAAAAGAATACAATTTAACCATAAAAGAAACCCTTTGTGGTACAACCCAGGAACATAAGTGGTGGACTACCCTTAAGTCTGCACTCTTTGGTGTGGATACAACAGTTCCCCCTTTACTTAAACCAGATGGCTCTGTCACTCACTGTCCAATGGAAAATGCAACCCTTTTGGCTGATGTGTTTGACAGTAAGCAGCGTAATGAGAAACTTGATCTCCCTCATTCCTGTTTTCCTGAGGCTAAACTAACTAGTTTAGCTTTTTGATCTCGTGAAATTAAAGCTCTCTTGATGGACCTTGATGCTTTTGACGGTGTAGACCCAATTGGTATTTTTCCTTTATTTTTCATAAAGAATGCAGATTTCTTAGCTCCAATATTATCTTTTAAATTGCTCAAGTTAGCAAGAAGAGGAGCTTTAGGCTCTTGTAATGTTACTCCACAATGTAAATGTTTGTGGTAGCTCAAGTCCAACTGATTACGCCTAGTTTCCATAACTCCCATATTATCTATAGTTTTGAACCTCTTTTTTGCAAAACCTCTTAATAGGTTTGCTGAAGGTAATCATCTGTTCCCTAGCTTGGAATTTGGTATTCGTAAAGGCCTTGGAGCATGTGATACCCTTCTTACAATCTCCAATGCTGTACAGAAATCCCTTGATTGTGGTCAGGAAGTTCGTATGATTGCCTTTGTCTGTGTTAATCATGAGGCCTTTTTTTCTAATCAAACAGTTAGGATTGGGTGGGTCGTTTCTTAGCATCATTATTGAATTTTAAATCATGAAGAATTGTTGATTGGCACCAGTGTATGTATAGGAATGTGATATTTGGTGTTTTTCAGGAAAGTGTTCTTGGTCCATTACTTTTCATACTATATACACATGAAAAGTGGTTTGGCCCTGAAAGCAAGCTTGTTGCATATGCAGATGATGCTACACTCTTTGCATCAATTCTATCTCCTGAATGTAGATCTGGGGTTGGTGAATCCCTTAATAGAGATCTAGCTATAATTAGTGCATCGTGAAAATTATAGACCATGAAGTTGAATCGTAACCAAACTTAAAGTATGATTGTAAGCAGGTCATGGACAGTGGCTCCTCAGCATTGATTATTTTCTTTAACTCTGTAGGACTCTTTTAAGATTTTATGTGTAGTTCTTGACAGAAAATTTACTTTTGAAAAACTCACTAAGCGTGTCTTCTTTAAATTGCACAAAAAATGGCATATCGAGAAAGTCTTATGAGATTTTCGGTGATCAATTTATTCTAAAGAAGTTTTTCAATTCTTTCATCCTACATTGTTTTGAGTATTGTTCTCCTGTCTGGTCTTGAGCTGCTGATTCTCATCTTAATTTGCTGGACATGAACTTACGGTCTATTAGATTTCTTATTCCTGATGAAGATATTTATCTTTGGCACCGACGTTCAATTAGTTCGGTATGCATTATGCATAAGATTTTTCATAATTCTGATCATCCTTCACATTCAGATCTTCCCGGACAGTTCCATCCCGTTCGTAATACTAGGCATGCAGTTAATTCTAATAGTCTAGCCTTCTCCACCATGAGGCTCTATACTACACTGTGTTCTAGAAGTTTCATTCCATTTATGACCAAGTTGTGGAATGATCTTCCCAATTGGGTAGTTGAATCGTAAAACTTCAAAAAGTTCAAACAGGCATCAGATGTTAATATGTTGAACAGGCGACATAAGTCTGTTCATAGTTTATATATGAAATATCTATTTTGATGTTGTTACTGTTTTAAGACATTTTATTTCAATTGTTCATTATATATTGTATCATTTATCTCTTTCCTTATTTCCTTTCCTCACTGGGCTATTTTTTCCCTTTTAGCATTTTGATTTTCCAACTAGGATTGTAGCCTAGCTAGTAATAATAATAATAATAATAATAATAATAATAATAATAATAATAATAATAATAATAATAATAATAATAATCAAGCTAGACGCTGTATCATACACAGGATATTACGCAATACATAATATAGAAATAAATAGACATTAGTCCATCGCCAAGCAAATACTCTCCCGTTCATATAGTGTCAGGATGTCATGACATTCAGAGAGCACCTAAGTGAACACAATCTGGTACAGTGAAAGTCGTGTGGATATGTCTCCTCTACCACACACCCGTTGTTGAGGACAATAGACTCCTAGTTGCTCATCACTTGCCATTGTCTCCGCAATGACACGCTGAAGGGGGTGAGAGATGAGTACGTGCCATCGAGGTCATCTATTTTTTTTTCTTTTAATTGCCTAGCAAAATGTGAGGATAGCTAGTAGGGAAGCTGCTTCGAATGGGAAAGATTACGCGTTTGCTGTTGAAGGTGCTTGTTTCACGTAAATTAAGAATTACGTATATCTACTGTTTTGGGGGTTTGTGTTTATTTTCACTGTGCTAAATGTATGACTAGTATTTGTTACGGAGGGTAAGGGAAGGGCATTAAACTGTTGTTATCTTGGAAATCCTGTTTTTAAGTCGAAATAGAAAATGCAATCTGGTGAGATATTTCCTTTCTACTAACATTACTACTTATCCAGATGCTGACTGTTGTTCATGTAACGTTATTGCTCTTGTCACTGTGATTATAACGGTGTCATAATTAGGGAGAATGAGTGTAAATACGGTTTTAACGAGCAGGAGATAATTATTTTCTTCACGTTTCATACCTAAATTCACTCATTAGTCTAAAAACGCTGTTTCAATCATTGCTCTCATTAAATATATAATATATATATATATATATATATATATATATATCTTCAGCATTTCCAGCAGGTAAAGTAATTTACGATGTCTAATAAGTTGATTTTAAACAGTTCCAGCACGAAAAGATAATGGGTTCATACCCGTAGGGATTAGTTATCCGTTTCAGAAACTTTATCCTAAAAATCAACTGTCTGAGACTTGAGACCTAAATAATGATTCTGGCGTGAACGGTACTGTTTTACCAGTAAGTGAAATCAAAACAGTGTATATCCAAAGTACATTTCAGTTTTTAGTATTATGTGAGATAAATTTTTCAACCATATAAAAGTGGGTATCCGTAACATCATGACGTAAATGTTTCTATTTTCCATCTAACAAATATCCCTTTGATTCTGATGACTATTTTGAAGTCTCTGAAAAGACAATGCTGTCGTGTTTATATTAAAGATCAATTAATTTTTTCACGAATTTGGTATTTATTAAGTGTAATTTTTAATATCACGCCAGTTCCACGACAAATAAGTAAGGAATATTTAGCACAGCATTCTTTTTCTGCCTCATTAAAAAAAAAAAAAAAAGTTTACAAAATCTTGCCACAGAGCTTGGAAACCTGATATAATCGGCATTTAGCAGCAGTGGGGACAAGAAAGCCAATAGAATGAGTAAGGGAGGCAGTATCGAATGCCTGATTGTATTTAATTGGCTTGAGATGAAGTGAACCTCGTTAAGGGGAGCTCGGTAATCTACTGCTCAAATGCCTCTATCCCTTATGAAACTCGCTGTGCCTCAGTGGAGATATATCTGTATTGGGAATTTAAATTAGATGTTCCTTCGAAATTATACCTTTTCTAGCAGCCTATCTACAGTATATAACGGTTAATGACTTGAATATTGATATATGAAAGATTTAAACACACCCAACAAGGTGATAGTCGCTATGATGTTATAAAATAATGCATGAGAGCTTGTTAGTACATTTCTTCGAAGCAATATGTCTGTCTTTGTAAGTTGTTTTGAATTTGCCGTATTGCAATTAGTGGAAACGTCTCTAAGCACCTCTTGTATCTGGATGAAATGGGGAAATTATCTCGAAATTAAGAATTCTAACGAAGTGGAAATGATAGATATATAGTTATCTTCGCCAATTTCGTTGCGAACATTATGTTTATACAGGCGTGTATTTATTTATACATGTTTGCATGTTTTCACCCACTGTTTGTATGTTTGCTTATTTGTGATTCGCATAAATTAAAAACTACATGATCATGAAATTTTGGTGTGATGATTGGCCATGATCCAGGGACAATTTTATTTTATTTTTGAGAGATAGGGTCAAAGGTCAAGGCCTAGGTCACGAAAAGGTAAAAAGCGTCTTTTTGCTCTATCGTGGTCAATATTTATCCGATTTGAATGAAACTAGGAACCAAAATTCGCGTAATACAATTGGCTATCTTGTGGAATACAACATGATATAGGCAAAGGTATGCGCTCTACCGAGTGCCGATCTAGTTATAGTATGAAACTGTTAATAGATATTTGAAGATATTCAGATAGAAGATGGATTGTCTAATGTTGCCACTTTTGAAGATCCAGAGCTTGTTGCATTTTGCTTTTCTACCTTGCCTATTGATAATAATATCAAATACTAGGATGAAATAAAATAATGTTTTAAAAGCTAGTCTTTGTTAAATATTGGATTTGATGAATCTCTACAGTTTTAAGTAGCATGTGAGCAAGGGATATGTTTTTTGCCAATGATAAAGGCAATTTTTAAAAAGACTCGATAGAGCGTATGCCTCCACCTATATCGTGTTGTATATCACCAGACAAGGAATTGGACTATGCACATTTTCGCACAAGTTTCATGCAAATCCTATAAAAATTTACCCCGATATAGAATAAAGACGTTTTTGACCTATTGGTGACCTTCATATACATCATGTTGTATTTGACAAGATAGGCAATGGAATTATGCACATTTTGGCACTACTTTCATGCAAATCTAATAAAAATTTACCTCGATATAATAAAAAGACCTATTTGACACTTTTGTTACCTCGACCTTCGACCCAATCACTCCCAAAATCTAATCAAGTTGTTCTTGTATCATGGCTAATCATCCCACAAAATTTCATGAGATTTGGTACGATAGTTTTTGAGTAATTCGAATCACAATTAAAACAAACATATACACTTAAATAAATAAATACACGCCTATCAAAACAAATCACCTGGCGAATGTAATAACTTTGAAAACTGATGCAGGTGAATAAATAAATTTTTCGATTTATAGGAACCTCTTATCATTCAATTGAACCTTTCTTAAAGGATTGTTCTGGCAACCATGCCCAATTTGGTCGCAACTTGAAAAAAAAATATGCACATCATTGAAGTTGTCATTGGCTAATTTCCACGATTTACTAAGATATGTATGTTGGACAAGCCCACGCAATCACCTGTATTCCCAAATTAATTATATAACCATAAATTCAATTATCTAACCAGTGAATCATCACGTATTCCAATGCACTTATGTTAGACAAATAAATTATTGATCATTTTAATGGATTGATTAGCTTTTTTAAGAGTAATTGATTGTTCAAAATAACCTGTTTTACGGGAATTTTATTTGATTGAATAACAGATGAGCTGTTGATCTTTATGTAAGGCCCATATTTCAAGTAAGAAAGCCACACCAATATTGTGTTCATTAGTGAAGATTGTAATAGTGAATTCCACACATGATAATAGTTTTCGTAATAAAATATTCTGAAGAGTTTTAATTCTAAATATAAAACTCCAGGAAAATGCAACCCCGTTTTTCGTCTTGTATAACAACCCTCCATTTCTAAATTTCCCTCAGCATTTTATCAAAGCCTCCAGGGAAACAAGAAAAAAAAAATAAAATAAAAGTG
>NC_090732.1:107250957-107253457 GCF_036898095.1 Palaemon carinicauda
TTCACCAATAAAAATAATGAAACACTGAGCCAGTACCAAATGTAACAGTATGATAAATAAAGAAAGCATTAAAAAGGCATGAAAAGAGGGAAAGCTGCAGGAGAATATGGCCTAACAATAAATATATAATAGATGGAGGAGATTTCATAGTTTAAAATTCGCTGAACTGTACACCAAATGAGTGCAAGAATGCTATATACCTACATCTTGAAAAAACTTTATGATTGTACTCATTGACAAAAAGGGAGGCACTCAAGACCTAAATATATAGAATATTTACAAAGATCGTATTAGGCAGAATAGAAAGACATGTAGCCTTTAATCAACCAAGAGAGCAGGAAGGATTTAGAAGTGGGTATTCAACGACTGAACATACACATTTAATTAAACCAGCTAATGGAAAAAATAACAGAATATGACAAACCGCTATGTATATATAGCATTTATAGACTATGAAGAAACTTTAAAATTTGTCAAAACCTGAGCAGTAATAAAAGATTTTAAAAAACAAGGAATAGAAGAATGTTATGCTAGAACACTTGAAGATATATGTACAGGAAGTACAGCAATCCTAAAATTACCTAAAGATAGATAGAAAATTCTGATTGAAAAGGGAGTTAGACAAGGAGACTCCATCTCTCCTAAATTATTCCCACCATGCGTCGATGTTTTTAAGAATTTAGATTGGGAAAATGTAGGAATTAATATTGATGGGGAATAACGTGACCAATTAAGATTTACAGATGACATATGTATGTTTAGTGAATCATGTGGCGAGTTACAAAATATGATAGAAGATTTGAATAGAGAAAGCAGGAATTTAGGACTGAAAATTATTATAAGTAAAATTAAGACACAAATGCAGACACAACCAATATGATTTATGGACAAACCTCTAGCTTGTTAATGAGTATACGTACTTAGGACAGATAGTAAGTGTTTCTCCAGGAAACGACACAAAGTAAAAGAAGAATAGGCATGGGATGGAGGGCATTAGGTAAACAAAATAAGATTAGGACAGGTAAAATGCCATTTTCTCTAGAATTAAAATTATTTAATGAGATGGTCCTACCTGTATAAACTTGTTTATAAGAAACTTGGAGCCTTACTAAAGCTTTAGAACATAAGTTAGTTACAATTAATATTGGTATGGAAAGAATAATGGTGGGAATAAAACTAAGAAACAGAAAAACAGTAACATGGATACGAGAGCAAACTAAAGAACATATTCCAACAACACGTAAGAAACAGAAATGGACATGGGTAGGACATATAATGAGAAAGACAGATAATTATTGGACATTAAGAATAATAGAATGGCCCCCTAATTATTGTAAATAAGCAGGGGGAGAAACAGAAACCAATGGATTGACGAAATAAGAAAGCTTGCGGGTGTGGATGGGCACAGAAAGACCATAAACAGACGCAAGTGGGATATGAGCCACATGAATGAGGCCTTTGTTCTGCAGTGGAATAGTAACGGCATATGATGATGATGCTGATCACACACACATACTGTTATATATATATATATATATATATATATATATATATATATATATATATATATATATATATATATATATATATATATATATATGTGTGTGTGTGTGTGTGTGTGTATTATATATATATATATATATATATATATATATATATATATATATATATATATATATATATATATATATACACACACACAGTATGCGCGTGTATGATGATGATGATCATCATCATAGGCTGTTACTATTTCACTGCAGAACAAAGGACTCAGTCATACATATATATATGTGTATATATATATATATATATATATATATATATATATATATATATATATATATATATATATATGTATATATATATATATATATATATATATATATATATATATATATATATATATATATATATATATATATATATATATCCTTACCTTTTGCTGAATATTTCTCACATATCTGACTATGTAAAGATCATCCATATATCCCATACCTCTTCTAGAGGCACCCTGCACTTCTGAGAATGCTTCCTCTTTTTTATCCTTAATCCTATTAATTAACACTACCATACACTTTTGGAACCGCACTCAGCATACTAATACCTCTTGAATTACAACATTCTCATATTTAGCTGTATGGATGGTTGGTATAATGGGGAGCACCGTTACAACCAAATGTTTCCTTCAATTTTTGATTCAGGAATAAATTATACGTCCCATTATTTCCATTTCACCAGACCAAACGTGTAAGTTATTTAACTTGATCCTTCTCCTAACACTTGAGAATAATATGTTCTTTAGATTAATCTAATTTCCTCTACTCAGTTTATATAACCAAACACTTTATACCATTGAGATCTAATTAATCCAGCAAAAATTTTATTTCACTTCATATTTATAGATTTCCTCCCTTTCAATCTATATTTTTTTCAGGTATGCAAAAGAACATGTGCGTTTCAATATTCTGAACTTTTTTATATTTCATATGAAAGTCAAATT
>NC_090732.1:107258457-107260957 GCF_036898095.1 Palaemon carinicauda
AATTTGACCTTGGATGAAATAAAATCAATTAAATTTCGGCTTTGATACTGATGTCAAATCCAGTCTCTATATTATAGAGGATATAGACACTTCTTTTGATTTATCCAAAGCAAAAGACTAAAAATATAATAAATTCGACATGAAACGATTTAATTATGAAACTTATATCATTTTATGTTAGCATTAAAATATTACAGATTTTCTATGTTATTTTGTACAGAAATATCACAAATAATATCTATTATTTCATGGTCCTAGTTTAAGGTAATTGTTAATGTTTCAAGCGAGGAATAGACGGTATAACTGGTTTTACAGTGAAAGGTATACTCAACAATAAGCAGGAGAACATAGTGAAATTTCGCAATGTATTGAGTAAGAAAATCCTTGCTGAAAAGCATTAGTTCTGCTAATTCCGATATAGAGCGCTGCGGTTGCATTACGAGGAAATGAACTCTAAGCCGCAATATCAGGAAAATCTTTGTATTAGAAGCGAAACCAGTAAGGTCACTTGAAATAATGATGAGCGATTTGGCGCACCGAAATCTCTGGAGGCTGTATTGGAACGATTGCATTTGGAGAGCAACGCTGATTGGGTGACAATTTCTAAGAGAAGATTAATTTGACGCAGAGTTCTAGGAGAGGATTAATTTGACGATTTACTTGTTTAGGGTGAAATTATTCGGGGACGGTTGGTCTAGTGGTTCTTTAGTAAGTAAAAAGAAAACAGCAATCAAAGGCAAAAAAAATGGCGTGAGTGTTATGAAAACCACAAGAATTATTTGTTAACAATTTAGGGAGTTTTCATTCTGTAATGATTTTTTTAAAGCAAATCTCCACTCCCCCCCCCCCCCTTGAGACCAGAGTTGCTTAAATACAATCATTTATTTTTTGCAATTATTTTTTATTCAGTCTCCTCATTCGTAATGATAAGCCCGGGTATTAGGAAGGTTGAAAATTGCACATTAATGTAGGTGATTAAATGTCTTTTCACCTAAAAAGGATTTTTTCAAATTGTGGATTACTTCTTAATTGGAATTCCTGTCTACATTAAAAAGTTGTAAATATTTTTATTGATAATGTCAATTCCTTAATTGGTTTATTAATTCAAATGTAGCAATAAATAAAGATAGAAGAGTATTTCTAATGACTGCTCTTTTAGATATATGAACCTTGATTTAGGCTACAATTTCATATAATATAAATGGATTAATACGTATTAGTTTTGAAAAATCTTGTCCACGGCAGTCATGTAGTTTTTTTTTTTCGAGATGAATTTAAATACAATAATGAGAGACAGATAGCTGCTTCCAATGTCAAACCCTATACACAATTAAAAGGAAATATTTGTTAACAATGATGGACCTTAGTGAAGCTCATACCTTCTTGGGTTAGTTATTCAGTTTACGTTAATGGGACCGTAATCCAAATTCAGGCCCGGAAGGAAAAAAATTGGTAACCAATGGGAAGTAGCGTTCAGTCGGATAAAGAAGGGGGTGAAGTGATATGATAGTTACCGAACCGAATTATTGTTATTAGATGTTTGACTAATGTGATTATTTTCTCAAAACCTGTTAAATTTTGAGTCTTCTTTCGCTGTGATGCAATCATAGATTGAGGCGTAGATCTTTTCCGTTCGTAAAAAAATCCGATAAGTTCTTAATATAGATTATTACCTTCAGTCTTTTCTACATCAAAGGCTTTAACTCGGTCTCATTTAACAATTATATAGAGGTAATTTCTAACCGAATTGTATTTTATATAAATGGTTTCATGACTCTTTGATGTATTAATAACAATATTATATTTATGGAAAAGCAAACATTCAAACATATGAAAATGAAACTGGATTCAGCAACGAAAAACAACAACCACCTCTGTAATTATAATAACAATAAGGAACTGAAGAATTACGACAACACCAAACACTTTTTACTTCCACCCACGAAGTTGGAAGTAGGCTATGTTTTACCCCCTGTTTGTGTTTGTGTGTGTGTGTGTTTGTTTGTGAATATATTCCTGGCCACAATTTCAATCGTAAAGTAATTTAACTTGCAGGGATTAAAAAGCTGGGAATTATTAAATTTATGAAGGTTACGGGCAAAGGTCAAGGTCACGGTCAAGCAAAATGTCAAATTCACGTAATCAGCCATAAGTTTGGACATCGGTGTCACAGAGACTTCAAACTTGGTTCATATTTTAGTGTATGAAAATCCATGCCAATCAAGATATGTTAAGGTCGTAGGTCAAAGTCAAACCCATCATCAAGGTGACGCAAAAAGTCAAATTCTCGTCATCAACCATACGGCCATAATTTTAATCGTAAAGCATATTAAAGTGTTCTGTAAAGAGCTGGAAATTATTAAATTTTAGGTCAAAGATCACAGACGAGCAAAACATCCATATCACGTAATTAGCCATAAGTTTGGACATCGTTGTCACTGATACTTCAAACTTGGTTCATATTTCATTGTATGAAAACCCATGCCAATTGATACATGTT
>NC_090732.1:107275957-107278457 GCF_036898095.1 Palaemon carinicauda
AGCCCATTGCAGTAATGTGGCTATGCAACACTTTTTTATGATTTACACGTGAAAACATCTGCATTTACACATCAGATAAACTGAAGATGTTTAGCAGGAGAATGTTGTTTTTAAAGCCACCCAATTCTCAGCACCCAGGTCTATTTGGATTAATTATAGGTCTTTGTTAATATGAGCATATTGCTTAGACTTTTGTTTAAAAGTCAATAAGTTATATATGGGATTAGCTACTAAACTCTAGTTACCTTGTCGAACTAATGTACAGTATTAAAGAGAAATATAGCAATATAACTAATGTTGCTATATATATATATATATATATATATATATATATATATATATATATATATATATAAACATATGTATATTTATAAATATATATATATATATATATATATATATATATATATATATATATATATATATGTATGTATGTATATATATATATATATATATATATATATATATATATATATATATATATATATATATATATATATATATATATATTTATGTATATATATATACATATGTATATTTATAAATATATATATATATATATATATATATATATATATATAAATATATACACATATATACATATATATATATGTATATATAGATATATGTATAAATATATATATATATATATATATATATATATATATATATATATATATATATATATATATATATATATATATATATATATGCATGGTACCTGGGCATGCTACTTTATATTTATAAAGAAATGACAATGTCTTGGGGCCTCTAAAACTTAAAGGTAGCACATCTCCAGACAAACTGTCTTCTAGATAGGTTTCAGAATAACAGGATAACTGCATTTACGTTCCTCCATTTCTTATTATCCATCGGGACTATAATATTTAAGTGATGGAATTACACTCTGATATAAAGACTATGGTGGTCAAATTTTATATAAATATGTTTGGAAACTATGAAATAAATTTTAAAAAATGAGAAATGACAATTTAAGGTCAATTGTTGAATACATTAAGGATTTTCAACAAGGCTTCATAGAATTTCAGGACAGATCTCACAAGCTCTCAGCTTCTTAGTGGTTTACGATTCCATTTTTGCAGTGGGATTGACGTCGGTTCATCTAGGAACGTAATCTCTTGTTCAAAGAAAATTAATTTGAGAAGCTTACACTCCTCCTTAGAAATTGTTTAGTGATCTGCATTGATCTTGTATTGGATTCCATTTTGAGTTGTGGTCTCGATGCACCTGCATTTTCTTTTAAATTTTTGGACACAACGAAGACATTGTCTATTCATTCTTAACATACACATACCCATATATATATATATATATATATATATATATATATATATATATATATATATATATATATATATATATATATATATATATATATATATGTGTGTGTGTGTGTGTGTGTGTGCGTGTCTGTGTGTATATGTGTATGTGCATGTATGTGTGTGTATTTTGGTATTAAAAAAAGATTATCTCATTATGATTTGAAGCCAAGGAAATTTGTATCAAAATAGATAATAAATTTTACGACGGAGAGTGCGTTTATATTTTCCATTTTATTTTATTTTTTGTATATGTATATACCATTGCTAGATAAATGCACACGGTTGTGGAGTTTTCTACTGACTGTGGCACACAAGAAAACATATATCTTCATATTTGTATATAATCTTGGCGAGGCTCCATGCAAGGGCTTTAAAGTCGAAATATGAAACTTCAAAGAATTGCCTCCATATCTTTAGGGATAAACTGAGCGCATTCTCCAAAGTGCAAATGATATGCGAGAGTCTGCTTTCTTTAAAACAAGGTCGTGGAAGTGTTATATATATATATATTTTTTTTTCCAATAGACAGATTTTATGTTTATAAATCAATAAAAAAAATTTTCATTTGTATTTCTTAAACGGTTTTGTGAACGATACATTTACAGATAACCATTTTTTATTGCTACTCTTGTGATTACAAATAACCTCGTTTTTTTGCTATCCTTGTAACAAAGAGAACATTAAATTTTTATATAAAGCCTATTAACGTCTTGCATTTTTCTCTTTTCAGGTAAGCTACCGCAGTCCGGACTTTTCTTCGAAACCAGTTTCGTTTTATAAGGTAATGTTGCTGCGTCTGAATGCTCTATTTATAATATTGAATACGTTTTTTCCTGCGGTAATAACTTATTTTAAATGCTCTCATGACGCATGACAGAACGACTTGTTCATAGAATAGGTGAGTGTCTGGAAATTACAGACTGGCAAATGAAGAAGTTGTATATGATTAAAAAGTTAATGAAATGGATAAGGAAAGCAATGTTCTTGTGTTGTAGTTTACAAGTAATTCACAGTGAATCATAACAACCTTTTAAGCAGCTCTGTAAGATGTGATAATTTTTGAGGTAATGACATGGTTAAGCTATTCAATAAGAATAATCAAATTCCTTTGGGATTTGAACGATTTAGATGAGACACTAGGCGATGCCCACTTGGTA
>NC_090732.1:107283457-107285957 GCF_036898095.1 Palaemon carinicauda
GTAAAGCTCTTTAATTACAAAGATCCTTACGAGGGCATTTTGGGAATGAGGGTTTGAGATGTATTTCGTGATACAGAAGTAAGATACATACCCAAGGGAAATTTTACAAAGGCGAGTTTTGCATTGCAAAGGCACAATTTTATGCAATCTACTTGATAACTACAATATCATTGGGAATGCAGATCCGAAGTTAAGTTTGACCTTCGGCTACTGATCTCTCTATTCTCTCGTCGTATATCTCTGATCTCTATAATCAACTCTATTGTGTTTAAATTGCTGAAGTGTTAATGTAGCTGTCTAAGCCTAGTATTATTGTTAAGTTTTAATTGCTTATGGTTCTGACATGTTAGTATACCTACCTTACCACGTTTCACCTCTTAAAATGCAGTCATTTCGGAACTATTAAGTAACGATGGCTGTGATGACAAACTGATAGTAAGGGGCACTGAGAAGAAAATAGAAGAGTCCTAAGGCAAACCAAGTAGATATTTAAATACCACAAATTACGACTCTATCAGCAGTTAGAAGAGTTTGCAAGCACATTAGCTAAGACAGTAGCATGAGCTCACGTGGTTGTAAACTTGTGAACATTCAGGAAATTTTACATTAGTCTTATAAAGCCTAATTTTGATTTTGTTACTAGTCAACAATAACGGGGCCAAAGAAGACAGAAAAAGTAACATATTATGTGCATAAAAAAGGTTGTACCAATGGACTTGCAAGTCCTTCGATAATACTTGCATTGACCATAAATAAAGACGAATTAATGTCACTTCCTTAGGTACCATCAAGCCAGTAAGCCATTTGCTAGCATTATATCAGCGCGACGACCTATAGAAACGTAGGGTGTTCTCCAAATATTTTATCTGAAGTAGGTATAAGGATAGTATATTGGGGATAACATCCATTACAAATTTAGTAATTAAAAAAGGCAATGTGAAAAAACCTAGCACAATAATTACCCAGCGATTAAGAATTTTTTCTAGCAAAGAGGATTCCTTAACAATAAATGAAAAATAATCCTCTATTAGATTTATTACTACTACTGCAACAACAGCAACTACTACTACTACTACTGCTACTACTACTACTACTACTACTACTACTACTACTACTACTATGAAAACCTCTAAGATACCACATATATGTATGTTGATAGACTGAAAAGGTGAGAGAGAGAGAGAGAGAGAGAGAGAGAGAGAGAGAGAGAGAGAGAGAGAGAGAGAGAGTGTGTGTGTCTGTCTAACTTTGGTAAATTGTGAAATATCTATATCTGGAATGAACGGAAATGAAGAAAATATTATGACGACGATGAAAGGATTCTCATTAATGATAGTAATTGGTTTTCAAAGAAATATGTTTGATAATTATTCTATTCAAAAGGGAAATGGCCTTGTAGGACTATGCTTGATAATTAATTTTGGTTTAATTTTTAATTTAAGTTGGTGAATGTAATATTGTGGAATCGAAGATGAAAAATCCTGATTTTCCCTGGATCTTATAAAAGGTAAACTAATTTTGTTTATAATGGCATATTGTATAAGGAAATGGATAAAGTAAAGGATGAACTGTAGATGTAATATTTGAAGTAGTATGAAAATAACTGTAAAGAAGGTGAAAAAGGAGAAAAGGGTTAATTACTGGTATAGTTTCAAAATAGAAGAGAATTTTAAAGTATATGATTCTATTTTAAGGTCTTCATTTAATTTTGCTATAATACCGTCAGTAACCTTATCTAATTTTCTCGTATAGCAAAGATATCTTGAAATAAAAAAATTGTAAAATAATTGGAAACATTTTAAGTTATAGAATACAGGTTACTTTCTTCATTTAGAGCTAGACGGAATTAAAATAGAATATGAGTTTTATTATTGAATGTACCTTTATACACTCTAAAAAATTAAGGGTATAAAAGGGGTAGAAAAAGGGTATTTCTAGTGGTTAAAATAGCATACCCTATCGGGGTATATAAGAACTATAATATACCCTTTACAATATACCCATAACAAGGGTATAACATATACTTGAGATACCCTTACTTAGGGGTGTATCGTAGGTAAAGAATACCCTTTTACAGGGTATTCTATACGACATAAATACCCGTGTATATTAATTATGATTTTATAATTAATATCTATTCCACCATTATATAGGTGTAGTAATAGCTTATAAGTAAATAAAGTAATAAGGTCAATGATTTTAAAAGTTTGGTTTATCAATTTATTATTTCCATTACACTTGAAAATCAAAAGTATATATATAATATAAAGAGTGATGGCAGAAGCTGCAAAGCAAACCGTACGCAGAAATCTGTGAAAAGAAAATATTTGTTAGTGTGTGTGTGCCTGAATATATATATATATATATATATATATATATATATATATATATATATATATATATATATATATATATATATATATATATATATATATATATATATATACATATATATATATATATATATATATATATATGTATATATATATATATATATATA
>NC_090732.1:107290957-107305957 GCF_036898095.1 Palaemon carinicauda
AAGTGCCAAAAAACGTGTATACGTCCCTGGGAAAATGAATCCCGTTGCCGATGCCCTGTCAAGAAACACGTTGGCTGCCGTTCAACTGGGATTGGATTACAACGCCCTGGCTGAAGCCCAACGACAGGATCCAGAGTATCAAGCTTGTAGGACATCCTGCACGTCCCTCCGTTGGGAGGATTTTCCCCTCGAAAACTGCAACACCACCCTCCTCTGTGACGTCAGTACTGGTAGACCGCGACCTTGGATTCCTGCTCCCATGCGCCGACAGGTGTTTGATTTCATCCACGGCCTTTCACATCCCTCGTGCCGTTCTACTGCACAGCTGCTGAAGGCAAAGTTCATTTGGCACGGCATTTCTAAGGATGCTAAGGATTGGGTCTGTGCCTGTACTTCTTGCCAAACTTCCAAAGTACATCGACACACGGATTCAGGAGTGGGCACCTTTCCTCAACCTCAGCGTCATTTCACACACATTCACGTCGACGTTGTAGGCCCCCTACCCACATCACAAGGACATCGTTACCTGTTTACCGTCATCGACCGCTCCACTCGTTGGCCTGAAGCCATTCCCATGGAAACTGCAACGTCCGCCTCATGTACATCTGCCTTACTCTCTGGATGGATTTCAAGATTCGGTATCCCTGAGCATATTACTTCTGACAGGGGAACCACTTTCACCTCTCAATTATGGACGTCATTAGCGAATCTCCTGGGCATCACCCTACATCAGACAACTGCCTACAACCCCGCTGCCAATGGAATGGTTGAACGTTTTCATCGCACCCTCAAAGCAGCTTTGATGTCCCGCTGCAAGGATTCCAACTGGTTTACTCAGCTTCCCTGGGTCCTCCTTGGACTAAGGACCACTCCTAAAGACGCCCTCGACGTCTCGGCAGCCGAAATGGTGTATGGCGACCCGTTGGTCGTCCCTGCCGAGTATTTTCCTTCTACAACCTCCTCCGACGATCTCCAGCGCATACGTCACGTCGTGGGAAAATTTACTCCTTGCCGCCAGACTTACAAGCCCCCAGCGAAGCATCACATACCAACGGACTTGCACTCTGCAACGCACGTCTTCCTGCGCAACGACACCAGCAAGCCACCGTTAACGCCCCCTTACACGGGACCTTACCTTGTGATCCGACGCAGTCCGAAAGCATTCCTCCTAAACATTCGGGGCAAAGAAGACTGGGTCTCCATTGATCGTCTAAAACCTGCTTATCTTCTGCCAGATGACCTGCCTACAGTTCGCCTCTCTAGATCAGGGCGCCCTATTTAACATGTACAGTATGTCATTTTTAGGGGGGGAGCCATGTACCAACCGTTTCACACAATTGTACATAATTCCTTTTGTATATATTATGGTTGTATCTTCGCTCTTCCTTCGCACTAAAACGAACATGAAAATTCAAGTCTGGTTTTTCCCCTGTGATTTTGTCTGTCTTGTGAACTTGTCATGTCCTGTTGCCTTGAGGTTTTGTATATAAGGAGAGTGTTCCACAACAATATAACTCAGTCGTTTCCAATCTGCCTTTGATTTCACAACTCCTCTCTCGGCCCGTCACAATGTATATATATATATATATATATATATATATATATATATATATATATATATATATATATATATATATATATATATATATATATATATATGTGTGTGTGTGTGGACTTTTGATTATAATGAATTTGAAGTAAGATTTCGGTCTCTTATGCCTTTCGAAGAAGCATTGTCATTACTAAATTTTTTAATTGTTGTTTGGAAAATTGAAACGATTTATACACACGCAAACTCACACATTTTTACTTCTACCAATCTAGATAACAAATGTACACTGAATGGTTTATTTTACAAAGGAACGTTATCTCTATTTGATTATGTCTCCTGTGTTGTAATAAATGAAATAACCACCTGCTCAGGATCAGACCTGGTGTCTTGACGATTCTTTATCTTTGTTTTCTCCTTAAAATCTGAGCAAAAGTATGATAAAACATATTAAGATATCGTTCCTATTTTCGATCATCTGTAATTTGAAAATTGAAAGGAAATTTTAACCACAGTTTAAATGCTATGTCGTACAACTAACCGAGGACGGATTATGAAATATAAATATAGGACTTTTATGATTTTATTTGCCCTAAACCATTATTTATGAATTTACGTATTGATTTGCCGGTGATCCATTTAACCAATTACCATTACTCGGAAAGGACTAATCACGATGGGATTAAATTCCATCTAGGGAAATGAAGAGAAACAATATTATTATTTAGGGTTAGCAGATTAGGGTGCACATGCTTCATACTCCTCCACTGATTAGATGGGGAATCCAGGATCTCTTGTTCATCAAAGGTATTTGGAATTTTCTGAAACATAATTACGCTTTCATTAAAGGGGGAACAGTACGTTTGTATTAAGGCTACGAGCCTTCAGGTCACCTGATATCTCCAGGGAGACATAAGAGTAAAAGGCTATTTGCTCATACGCTGAAGGTAATGAAGTGTACAGTCACCATGCTGTCTGGGATATTATGGAAACTTTTGTTCGCAATCACAAAGATTCTTGTGAATTACAAGGCATTTTTCTTTTATGTATTTGGTTCTTACCTAGTTTATTATTGATGAAATGTGAAGCCTTTTTATCTTTTTTTTTTTTTCATAAGAATCCTATATATCGTTCGTTATAATACCTAATGTAAAATCTTTACAGTTTTTCCAAATGTAGATGTATGTAGATGGTGAATCAGTTGTATGCTTAACGTTACAGAAAGTTCCCTGCATTGAAAATACTGAAAATTCCGTAGGTAAATTCCAGTCTTGAAGGGGTCAACGATGATGCTGTTACCAATATTATTCCTACTTTTTTATAAAAGCATTTAGGAACCTTTTCCACAAATTCAGAACAATATGATAAAGAATATGTTTACATATACCAAGAGAACTCATTTCGCTAGTCTTTACGACTTTGAAGATCATGTATTATTAATACTCCAAGATGAAAAATTGGGTATACCGCTCATATTCCCATCCCCCAATTTTTATCAATAACCTATCCAATCATAATCACTCATGTCCCAGCGCTAATTAGATTGCAATATGTCACTAGTAGAATCTTTAGGACTTCTGGGTTCCATAATCTGCTTAAACAATTAATTTTGAAGGATATTAAACTTTGTTTAATGTTAAGTACTTTGTTTTCCTGACATCTTATCAACAGCCATTGTTTTATTACAGTCTTTGAATTATCAAGTATTACATTGTTTTGTTATGAAAGTGTTTAAACAATTTATGGTCTCATTTTCTCATTGATAGTTTGCAATTTTACCAGAAAATATCTATAGATATTACACACACACACACACACACACACATATATATATATATATATATATATATATATATATATATATATATATATATATATATATATATATATATATATATATATATATATATATATATAGGCCTATGTGTGTGTTTATGTGTGTTTGTGTGGGCGTATGTGTGTGTGTGTGTGTGTGTGTGTTTATGTGTGTATGTGTGGGCGTATGTGTGTGTGTAGTCACTCAATATGATAAATAGAAAATATCTGGATATATATATATATATATATATATATATATATATATATATATATATATATATATATATATATATATATATATATATATATATATATATATATATATATATATATAATCTGATCACGTTTAGCGGCATGCTAGATGTTAAACTACTCGGTCTCTCCTTTCCCTTATGTCTGGGGAAAGGGAATAATCATACCCTGGTAAGAAGGGGTACCACGAGAGGTGCGCTTGGCAACCACAATCTCCACCAAATTGCAAAACTGGCGTGTTGTAGTTAGGAAAAGAGAGGGAGGGACCGGTTGAATCTGTGTGATGGGTGCGTGCGTGTGCAAGTGTGTGCTTTCCTATCTAAATAATTAGCCATCATTTTCTCGGGTCACGTACACTAGTACAATAATTTGTTCTTATGGTTTGCCCTTAAACACCAGTTCCTCCATGAATTATAAAATAAGATTTTCCTTTAAACTTTAGATTTTAGGTCGTAAAGAAGGATGGACTTTTCCAGAAAACTCAAGACAGCTGATATGAAAATTCCCAAAGTTCCTCGACATGAACTGAATCTCCGTGGAATTAATCGGTCAAGAAAGGTTTTCCTGGAAATGTTCTGAAGGTTCATTATCTTGCAAATATCATTATTGCGGTCCTTATTCACCCCACCCCATTCTAACCTTTCGAAAATGCGAGGAATAGATGACATGGAAATTATATTCTCAATGAACATATAGATAATACTTTCCTTATTATGAAATTATACAGCAATATATGTAATGGGGATTAACAACGGATGATTGGGGGAAAAGACTATATGGATATTGCTGGGTTTTTAAAATGATATATTCGCTATTAGCTTTCTTTAATATAACATCCATTGAGTGCATAATTTGACTGTAATAGTTAATTTGATAATCTTCTCAAAAAACAAGTACTTCCATCTACCACCTAACTGCTTGGCTTGTCTAATGAGGATTTGAATAACTAATTTATTTCATGTTTAGAGCAAATTACATAGGCCAGATACAAAGAAACCCTTATTTTGTAAAAGATTTAAAAACCAAAAATGTCTAAATATCAAAAAAAGTTAATTGTTATTGGGTAAAATGTTAAAACAAGAATTGTGATGTCCGAAATATTTATATTTTCAAGAGGAAGTATTTGGAAATTTCTATTCGATATTACTATTTACGCGTTTGTTTTTGCATACTTACTGTTGCTTGATTTAATTACTCTTGTTATTGTGGATTTTTACTTGATTCTTGTCAGAATTTGATTCTGGTTAATCATTAGGTTATTATCCATCAAATAGTTATTTATTCATTTGATATTTCGTAATTTCAATAAATTTGAACTGATTACGTAGATTGCCATCACTTACATAGGGTCCCATCATTAAAATTTATTATTATCTTTTATTTTTACGTAGGTTATTCTAAATTACGCTGTCTCTGGTTTTTGTCGCAAACGGGGTTTTCTCCCTGCTTACTCAAGTTCTGGTCGATTACCATGTACACACTTTCAGTCACTGGTAGCCTCTAGTACTAATAGCACCATCTAATAACGGGAAGAACTTTTTATAGTGTCATCATCATCGTCATCATCTCCTACGTCTATTGACACTAAGGGGCTCTGTTAGTTTTCGTCAGTCGTCTCTATCTTGAGCTTTTTAATCAATAATTCTCAATTCATCATCTCCTATTTCACGTTTCTTAGTCCTCAGCCATATAGGCCTGGGTTTTCCATCCCTTCTAGTGCCTTGTAGAGCCCAGTTAAATGTTTGGTGAACTAATCTCTCTTGAGGAGTGCGAAAAGCAGGTTCAAACCATCTCTATTAGACTACCCCTCTTCATGATTTCATCCACATAGGGCAGTCGAGTAATATCTCCTATAGTTTCATTTCTAACCCTGTCCTGCCATGTAACTGCCAATATTCTTCTGAGGGTTTTGTTCTCAAATCTACAAAAATCTATTGCATATTATTTCAATGTAATAACAATACTCATGGCTTTAAATTAATATCGATCTCAGTAAACTGATAATTAGTCTGATTTTTATATGTAATTTCACGCGATTTGATTTACAAATTTTACTTAAACTAGCCATTGTTTGGTTTGTTTTTTTGTAATATTCCACTAAAATCCAGTTCTAAAGACCCTGTATTAGAGATCATGGTTCCTAAATATTTAAATGATTCTACCTTAGTATTCCTTTCTACTTCTAATTATATGTCATATTCCATTGCATATTCCATTCTCATCATCTCTGCCTTTCTTCAATTTATCTTGAGTCCAACCTTATATGATATTACATGTATTCTGGTAAGCAAGCATTGCAAATTCTGTGGTTTTATGCTAATAAGGACACCATCATCAGCGTACTCTACGTCGGCCAATTTCCTATTACCAATCCAGTCTAAAGCCTACCTGACACTTGCGCGCATTTTTGCCACGCACTGGTGTTTTTCCCGCACTGTTCACGACCAGTTCACTCCAGTTTGCGCATCGTTCACGCGACGTTCACGCGATGGCACGAATTGGCACGCGTAGTTCACGAGAAGTTCACGACACGTTCACGCGAGTTCGCTCATCATTCCGCATCGTTTCAGCATCGTTCACGCCAGTTCACGAATTGGCCACTCCATATAAAAACGGGGCTTCTCCAACCTGAGGACATTCTTGGATTGGCTTCGGATGAGACAACAATGCTTTCTGTCAGAGACACCATTGCATTGAGGAGAAGAAACGTATCTTTTTCGTTTGTATATTTTGTTGCCCTTTATTTTTGTTTCAATAAGAAAGCATTAGATTTACATATAAATAGCAGACATGAAATATGTACAAGTATTAAGAAAGCATTTTATTTTAACATTAAAAGCAGCAAACATGAAAAGTTTTTAGGCTGTTGATTTTAAGGTAATGGAGAAAAAAGTATGTTGAAATAAGAAATCATTTTATTTTTACATTAAAACAGCAAACAGAAAAAATTTGTTTTGCTCTTCATTTAAAGGTAATAAAGAAGAATAAGTATGTTGATGAAATAAAACATCATTTTATTTTTACATTCAAACAGCAAACTTAAAATTTTCTTGGGTTTATTTTTCAGTTCATTTTTATTTAAAACAAAAGTTTTGGGTCTTGATTGGCAATAGAGGAAAATAAGTGTGTGCATGAAATAAGACATCATTTTATTTTTAAATTCAAACAGCAAATATAAACACTTATTAGGTTTATATTTTTCTTTCCTTTCCATTAATTTTTTCGTTTCCTTTTTGTTTCTCTTCATTATAAAGTTATAGAAATAGTTTGAAATAAGATATAATTTTTTTTTCACATTAAAACAGCAAATCTAAAAATTTATTAGGTTTATTTTTCTTTCCTTTTCATTCATTTTTTTGTTTCCTTTTTGTTTCTCTTCATTATAAAGTTCACGCCACTTCCCGCATCGTTCACTCCAGTTCACGCCAGTTCCCGCACTGTTCACTCCAGTTCACTCCAGTTGGCGCATCGTTCACGACTATTTCACGACTATTTTGTGCGCGCCAATGCGTGCCACAAACTTTAAACATTTCAAAATTCTGGGCACGCATGGCACGCATTGGTACGCTCTGGCACGCGAGTTCCAGCACTGTTCACGACATTTTCACGGCTCGTTCACGCGAGTTCGCGCATCAATGCATGCCAGTGCGTGCCACGAATGCGTGCAAGTGTCAGGTACCCTTAAGCCTTTGCACCATCTCAGACTGTTCTATGCATTACCAAATCCATGAGGTGGGTAACCAACATAGGTGACAATACATTCCCCTGGAGTACTCTGTTGTTCACTGGAAATTCCTTTGACAAGACTCCACTAACATTAACTTTGCACGTGCTCTGCGCATGAACAAACTTCATCAAATTTGCATATCAAGAGCAACACCTTAATAACACAGTATTCTCCACAAAATTGGTCGGTGCATACTATCAAAGGCTTTTTCATAGTCTACAAATACCATCAAAAATTGATTTCTACATTCTACACAATACTGTACAACGTCTTGAAATTAAAATTTGGTCAATATAAATTTTAGCTTTCATAAATCCTGCATGTTGATCTCTCAGATTTTCATCATTGTCTCTCTGTAGTCTCTTTAAAATAAACATACTATATATTTTCATGACAATTGACGTAGGTGTGATGTCTCTGTAATTATTTCAATCAGTCAGATCTACAATATCATCTCAGCACTTATTCTATCGTATCCAGGGCGTTCCATCTCTTGAGTTTTTAATGAGAGAGAGAGAGAGAGAGAGAGAGAGAGAGAGAGAGAGAGAGAGAGAGAGAGAGAGAGAGTCTTACTTATTAAAGGTGGGTTTTCTTCCATAAGTAGGCAAAAAGAAAGTCAGATACTCTCGGTTGTTTAAAGGAAGCAAATGCTCTTGTTGAAGGCTTTTTAATTAGTATTTTTTTAAGTGTAAGATGAATTTCAAGGTAAAGGTATTTAATTCTAAAAGAAAGCAGAAAACTGGTACAAAGGGTTTAATAAAATAAATACAGTTATATGCCACATAAATGTAATTATTAAATTTTGTCAAATCAATGAAGGAATATATTCTTAAGGACTTTTTTTTATTTTTTTTTCACGTCTAATATACATTTTGAAAGGTAAGTTTAGGATAGAATATGCATTATATATATATATATATATATATATATATATATATATATATATATATATATATGTGTGTGTGTGTGTGTGTGTATATGAAAACAATTATATAAATATAAAAAAGACACCAACATCTGAAAAGAGCGCTTGGTAGAGTTTACGGTGGTTTTATCAAGAATACACACACACACACACACAAACACACACACACACACGCACACACACACACACACACACACACACATATATATATATATATATATATATATATATATATATATATATATATATATATATATATATATATATATATATATATATATATGTAAGTGTGTGTGTGCACACACACACACACACACATATATATATATATATATATATATATATATATATATATATATATATATATATATATATATATATATATATATATATATATATATGTAAGTGTGTGTGTGCACACACACACACACACACACACACATATATATATATATATATATATATATATATATATATATATATATATATATATATATATATATATATACATATATATATATATATATATATATATATATATATATATATATATATATATATATATATGTATATTTATATGTATGTATAAACATATATATATATATATATATATATATATATATATATATATATATATATATATATATATATATATATATATATATATATATATATAGGTACTCTAGTTTATCTCGTTTATCGGCATACAGCATAACCAGGGATCTCGGGAGCATGCGCGGTAACTCAACTTCTCTTTTTTCCATCTTGGTTTACATGTTAAGTTTCCTAGAAACCTATTTTGAGAGAGAGAGAGAGAGAGAGAGAGAGAGAGAGAGAGAGAGAGAGAGAGAGAGAGAGAGAGAGAGAGAGAGAGAGAGAGAGAGAGAGAACAAAATTAATATTGTTAATGGTTTAAATCTCACTAACCTTCGTTCTTATCTACGTACTTCATTTGGGTATATGGTCGCTTTGTCATCCTTTCCAAGACACGCTAAAAAATGTGAGGATAATCTGGCTGGTTTTATAAACTACTTACTAAGATATGGTTTTGTTTTTTATGATTATCAAAGGGATGGAATTTAGCGGATTAATTCAGTAAAAAAGGAATTAAAGGATTTTTATTTTCTTATATCTAAATTTGTCATCTCGATGAAGATGAGAATCGATGCTATGTTTGCTATGAAAGTTGCTGTGAGGGAAGCAGTGGATGATGGAAATGTTAGTTATTGAAAAGTATTCTCACTATTTATCCTCGTTTTGTTGTTGAGTATCATGGTTCTGACCACAGTTGGTGGTTGGGGGGACTAAAATAACGGATAAATTAAGACAGCAAAACAAAGAAAAAAATACCTGATTTGTTTATCTTATGAATGGTGTAGAGATAAAAATGGCTACTGTGATGCTAAATAAAATTACATCTCCAGAAAAAAATACGCAAACGTTAAACAAACAACGGTTTTAGCCTCTTATGTTGTAACAGGCATACGCTCCCCATCTGGTCCATTATTGGTAATATTCCAGATGCTAGAAGTCTCTTCAACTCTAACAGTAACATATATTTTGCTGGTCACAGTAGACCGCCAATAAATTCATGGCAGTACTGATTAGTTCTTGGGTAAGCAACCACATATGTAGGCTAAAGTCAGTTGAGACGTGGCCATTCTTCCATATCTATATGTGTTGACTTTGAAAGAGGTAATATAATAATATTTTTTTCGATAAAACGTTTACGTTTAGACTATTTATCAACTTATACAAATGGCGTGGCATTATTAGATTCAGAAATTAACACTTTGAATATCAGGAAATTATGCCTGAGTTGTAATACATTAAGAAGTTATGGTGCACTATGTGACTTGGAATGTACATCTTACAGCAAAGTAATAAGAACATTTGATATTTGGAATCAATAATCTATTTAAGTAATCATTTGTCCACAAAAGCCTTTTGTTTCTAAAGCATCGCATCGTAAGAGAAAGACAAGGGACTTAGTATCTAAGTTGTCGTCCCTCATAGCAAGGGTCACATTGCCTGGAACCTTTTACGAGAGCGTTTTAAAGATGAGTACCTGTTTTAATGGAGAGAAGTCAACCATTAGGCTTTTAATTCGTTCGACAAGTATTATAGCCGAAATAGTCTCTAATAGTTACACTCTCTCTCTCTCTCTCTCTCTCTCTCTCTCTCTCTCTCTCTCTCTCTCAGAGAGAGAGAGAGAGAGAGAGAGAGAGAGAGAGAGAGAGAGAGAGAGAGAGAGAGAGAGAGAGTAAATCTTAAAGATATATACATATATATATATATATGTATATATATAGATATATATATATATATATATATATATATATATATATATATATATATATTATATATATATATGTATATATATATATATATATATATATATATATATATATATATATATATATATATATATATATGTGTGTGTGTGTGTGTGTGTGTGTGTGTGTGTGTGTGTGTATAATATAGACAGACAGAGAGAGAGAGAGAGAGAGAGAGAGAGAGAGAGAGAGAGAGAGAGAGAGTAAAATCTTGAAGATATATATATATATATATATATATATATATATATATATATATATATATATATATATATATATATATATATATATATATATATATAAAGTTTTAAGATTTAATTCTTGAGAGAGAGAGAGAGAGAGAGAGAGAGAGAGAGAGAGAGAGAGAGAGAGAGAGAGAGAGAGAGAGAGAGAGAGAGAGAGAGAGAATTATTATTGGAGCATATTTCAGCCATATAGCCCTTTCTGAGTGGGAATATTTTAACGTGCTGAAAGGGTTTATGTATCCCCATGATCAGTAACGTTACTAGTCATACCTGGTTGGTTTGTTGGGAACAATCGTAATATAGTCTCCCACCCACGACATTTCGCAGTGACCAGCGTGGTGATGAAAACTGGCAAACCCCATACATGAATAAAAACACGTGTGAAGCTTTTGTTCTGCAGTAAACTAGAAACAGCCACATTTGTTGTTGTAGATATTGAAAATGTTACTTTTCATACCAAGTAAGAAATATGGTAGAATTCTAATTGAGAAAGTCACACATATCAAAGGGACCTAAAAGGGTGCCACCGTGTCGGTTCCTTACAAGGAAGTGTTTTTGTTGACCGATTACTTGTTATGAAACATTTGTATTACAAGTTTGAAAATAAAGGGAAATATGGAGTCAAAAAAAATCAAGATGCAATGAATAAAAAGAAGTTTTTGGGTGTCGATATCATATGATACAGAAGATAATAAAAGTGATATAAAGTTCTTCATGTCAAAAGCAATGAATGCTTTAGAATATGTAAACGAGAGGGTTACTATTTTGGTGTAAAAGTGGATCATACAAAAGGGTGTCAGTTTTCTGTCTGTTATATATGCGAGAATTCAGAGATAATGACAGTAGAAGTAGGTGCAAGGTTTTGCAGTAAGGAGGCGAGTCTTGAATGGAGTAGGGAATGGGTAATGTTTTGCAGATGGTACAGAACTGATTGGGGATAGGGAAGAGACACTGCTGAAACAAGTAAAAGAGTTTGAAAGTGGTTGAAAGAGTCGGATTTGACAGTGAATATGAACAGAAGTAACGATTTCAAGGTAAAACATAGAACTAGAAGACTGGAGGTTCTTAATTCATGTAAATATGCCAGATTAGGAGGGGGGTGGGTGTTAGAGAAACAGAAAATATCTGAATAGGTTTATTTAGGATGGTAAAAGGTTGTATACAGCAGTTTTGGAATGAGACTTCTAATGTTTGTGAAAATCAAAGTGGAAAAGTACGAAGAGAATGATGATACAACTCTCTTTCAGGAAGGGAAAACTTGGGTACTGATGGCTATGAAGAGGTTGAAACTTTTGAGATGACATGTTTGCTGTGAAAATGCATCATAAGAAAAATGGTAAGTGTGAGAAACGAGGAAAGATTGGGAAACGAAAGGTTGGTGTAAAGAATCTACGTATTAAGAAGAAAGAGGACAGGGACACCTAGAAGTGGTTGGATAGAATAGGTGAAAGACTTATTAAAAAGCGAGAACCTTATTAACCAGTATGTGTCAGAGATACCGTAAGAGGTGTGAACGACACAACGTCTATGTGGGGATTCGACACAATATTGATGAACATTATTTGTAGGTATATGAAATAACTAATATTGCGAAAATTAACTTATCCACGAGAGTTTATCAATTATTCAGTAGTTTAAGTATGGATCTGGCAATGAGTAAAGCGTTGCTGTTTTTTTTTTTTTTTTTTTTTTTTTTTTGGTGTGTCGTGTGTATGTGTGGAAGCAGCCCTCCTTTTAAAGGCAGCGATGTAATGGACATTTTAATAATAATTTTGAAAGTAATAATGATGATATTCTTAATAACTAGATGATATTATTATGGCATATATGGCCTTGAAGGTCAGACATGTTGATTATTAAATGTCATGCATTTTAGATGATTATAATTTTCAATTTTCATATTAGAAGAAACAAATTACTGTAATAAATGAAAAAGCAGTCAGTAAGCTCATGAAGGATTAGAAAAAACGTATATACCCCTTTAATTAACTAATATGCGAGATTGATATTTGTTTTCCATATTAAAATATAACCAAAAAAATAGATGGAAATTATTCCACTCCTTACTTGGTTCGTAAAAAATAAGTTTTTTAAGGTTTGGTGAAACATAAGTGATTAACTGCCATAACATTTACATTCACTGTAATATAATTGTGAAACAGACAAATCGCTTTCATCGCAATAATTGCTGGAGAGAGAGAGAGAGAGAGAGAGAGAGAGAGAGAGAGAGAGAGAGAGAGAGAGAGAGATTTGAGTAAAATCAACCAACTATGATATTCAGTAGACTTTTGTTACGTTGAGTTATAAACAACAAATGTACCCCTTTCTGAGTGGGGCTATTTTAACGTGCTGAAAGGCTTAGTGTATCTCCATGATCAGTAACGTTACTAGTCAGGGCCACTCATACTAGGCTGGTTTGTTGTGACAATCATACTAAAGTCTCCCACCTTCGCCAATTCGCAGTGACCAGCATGGTGATGAAAACTGGTCAAACCCCATACATGAATAAGAACACGTCTGAAGCTTTTGTCCTGCAGTAAACTAGAATAAGCTGCATTTGTTGTTGTAGAGGCTAAAAATGTTACTTATCATCATACCAAGTATGAAATATGTAGGATTCTAGTTGAGAATGTAACACATATCAGAGGGACCTAGAAGGGTATAACCATTTCGGTTCCTGATAAGGAAGTGTTTTTGTTGACCGATTACTTGTTATCAAACATTTATATTACAAATTTTAAAATAAAAGGAAACATGGAGGTAAGAAAATAAAGATACAATGAAAAGAGAGAAGTTTTTTGGTGTCGATATCATATGATAAACAAGATAAGATGATAAAAGTGATATAAAGTTTTTCATGCCCAAAGCAATGAATGTTTTAGAATATGTAAACGAGAAAGTTACCATTTTGGTGTGAAGGTGGATCATAGACAAGGATGTCAGATTTCTGTTTGTTATGTATGCGAGAATTCAGAGATAATGACAGTAGAAGTAGGTGCAAGGTTTTAAAGTAAGGAGGCGAGTCTTGAATGGTGTAGGGAATGGATAATGTTTTGCAGATGGTACAGTACTGATTGGGGATAGGGAAGAGACACTGTAGAAAAAAGTACAAGAGTTTGAAAGTGGTTGAAAAAGTTGGATTTGCCAGTGAATATGAACAGAAGTAACGATTCCAGGGTAAAACGTAGAACTAGAAGACTGGAGGTTCTTAATTCATTTAAATATGCCAGATTAGAAGTGGTGGGGTGGGTGTTAGAGAAACAGAAAATATCTGAATAGGTTTAGTTAGGATGGTAGAATTTTATGTACAGCAGTCTGGAATTAGACTTCTTATGTTTGTGGAAATCAAAGTGGAAAAGTATAAAGAGAATGTTGATACAACTCTTCCAGGAAGGTAAAACTCTGATACTGATTGCTATGAAGATGTTAAACCTTTCGAGATGATTTGTTTGCGGTGAAAATGCATCAAAAGAAAAATGGAATCTGTAAGAAACTAGGAAAGATTGGGAAAAGAAAGGTTGGTGCAAAGAATATACGTATTAAGAAGAAATAGCTCAGGGAGACCTAGAAGGGGTTGGATAGAATAAGTGAATGATGTATCAAAAAGCGAAAACCTTAATAACCAGTATGTGTCAGAGATATCGTAAGAGGTGTGAACGACACAACGTCTATGTGGGGATTCGACACAATGCTGATGGGCATCATGTGTAGGTATATGAAGTGGCTAATATTGTGAAAGTTTACTTATACACGAGAGTTTTGTCTATTATTCAGTAGATCAAGTATGTATATGGCAATGGGATTTTTTTTTCTTCTTGTGAGAGCCTTTGAAGGCAGTGATTTAATGGTCGTTTTGAACATAATGTTAAAAACTATAATAATGATATGTTAATAACTAGATGATATCATTATGACATATATGGCCTCGAAGGTCAGACATGTTAATTATTAAACGTAAAAAAAAAAAAAATATTTTATTATAATTTCCACTTTTCATATTTGAATAAACAAATAACTGCAAAAAAATAAGAAGCAGTCAATAAGCGCGTAAAGGATTAATAACAACGTACACCTTAATTAACCAATATGCAAGATTGATATTTGTATATCCATTAGAATATAACCAAAGAAATAAATAGAAACTACTC
>NC_090732.1:107310957-107370957 GCF_036898095.1 Palaemon carinicauda
TACAGATCTAGGTAAAATTAGTGCATGGTAAAGATTATGGGCCATGAAGTTCATCCTTAACATAACTCAAAGTATGATTGTAAGTAGGTCGAGGAAAATGGCTCATCAGCATCCAAGTCTCTGCATAGGTAATCTTTTTTTTTAACTGTAAACAAGTCTTTCAACATTTAAGGTGTGATTCTTGATTGTAAATTTACTTTTGAGAAACACATTCGGTCTACTTCTTCAATTGCACAAAAAGGACTATTGACAAAATCTTTTTTGACTTTCGGTGATCAATCTATTCTGAAGAAATGTTTTAATCCTTTCATTCATCTTTTTTTCGATTATTGCTCTACCAGGTCTATAGTTGCTGAATAATAATAATAATAATAATAATAATAATAATAATAATAATAATAATAATAATAATAATAATAATAATAATAATAATAATAATAATGTGCATGCTCTCTTCATAATGACCAATGAATAGTGTCTCCTGTAAACATCAACCATTCAGCATTTCTACGTATCCACAGACACTCCTGTTGTCTTCTTAACTTTTTATTACCCAGACCATGCCAATAAAATTAGTCGCAAAGGGGCCATATACCATTTTTCCTAACTTCGTACCTGCCTTAAGTTAAATATTCATAAACGTTTGCAATCGATAAAGAGAAAATATTTCCTGTTACTATTTCTGAAAAAAAAAAAATACTTTATTAACCACCAAGACTTCGATAACCGGACTTACTTCTCAATGAACGCCTTTCCATTCATGTTCATGTTCTCTAACACACTTATCAATGTCGTTCTCCAATAGCTCTATAAGGGGCCTTTATCATTTTCTTGAGGTAGACATGTATTTGTTTTGTATTCTTCATCCATTCTCTTATCATCCATTCTCTTATTCGAAGTGATATTTATTTTCCAACTCTTCTTTCTTATATTATAAAAAAAATAGATATTTATGTCTATCATGCCTTCCTCTAAAGAAAAACATAATTTCATCCCTTCCACCCCTCTGGAAATTAATTCACCCTTACTACGATGTATCTCAGACAAGAGTCATAGTTCGTCTCAAATGGGCTATCAATATACCATCTCAAAGAGGTTCCATCAGCTCCTGCCACCTTTTTGTTCTTCATCTTTTTCAATAACTTCTCTACATTATGAATAATCAGTACTCCGAGTCTTATCTTATTAACAATCATTCATTCAATTTCCAATTTCTTCAGCTTTGCCTCTGCAACACTTAATGGTCATTAGTCTACATTTTCATAAAACCACATTCCTCCACTAACATCTGATATTCTAAGACCTGTTCCATCAATAGTCTATATCGCCAAAATTTTTATGATCTCTAATTATCCTTTTATATCTTTACTTACTCTCAAGATAACAATCTCATATTTTTGTCATCCTCAGCTTTAATTGCCAAATTACTGCAATTATTTTCGCTCTTTTATTATTGCACACCTATCAATTTGATCAGTTTTTGTTCGTTTATTAAAAGCCGCTATTTTAGTATTGAATCTTCCTATGTAACAATTCCTCTAAGATCTTCCCAACGTCCAATGACCTCACCCTCTTGAATCTTAAAAAAAATCGCACATTTAATTCGTAACGTATACCATTCTTCATTTTACTCCGCACCTATATGATACACGTTAATAGTAATTCATCAGTATTTTTATTTCTTAACTTTGAACTTTAGGAACTTGATGGTTTCACCGTCATTACTATCATCTAAAAATATGCCAATTCTACCAATATTATATACGTATGTATTTTCATCGTATGTGCAAACTATTTCGATCTTTTACAATTACGAAAATAGGTATTCAAAATTGCCAGTAAAAGCTCTAAAACCCTATCCATAAAACTGCAGTGGGCTCGTTCGCAGTGAATAAAAATAAATATTATATTTGGGTTTAGTGAAAAACAGTTACTGAAGCTGATTTCTAGTACTTTTTGGCAGGGAAATTCCAAATTGCCTTGTACAAGTCACTATGAACAATTTTATTTCAATTATTTTTGCTGATTTGGACTTGAGTAATATTGATGAATTCAACAACTGTTCTTCGTAATGGAACTATAATTTACTACAGAACTTTCAATAACCAAACAGTTAACAATTGATATATTAATATTTGCATTAGTAAATTAAACAAAATTGTAATTTTTCTTACACTCCGTTTAATTCTTGTTATCTTAGGCCATCTCTATGCGTTTAATAGTTCAATAATTATCGATTTATTATCTGGGAAATTATTATACCACCCAAAATTAGTGGAACTTTCAGTGTGTTCTTCTTTAACAATTGCTATCGATAAAAAATCCCTGTGGGATTACCAGAATTATATCAACACTTATAAAATGTTCTCAGGTTATCAATATATTATTATTATTGTTACTATTTTTATTGTTTTTGTGGTTGTTTTGTAACAATCATTCACAAATTCTTTTTCCTATATTTACCACATAGCGTAATGACAGTATAATGATGGCTTAAATTTTCCTAATTTCAGTGTGTCATCGATTTTTTTTTTTTTCAAATTCGATATCAAATACAAAAGATTGTCAGTCTCAGACATTTTTAGACGTCGGCTGTATCAATATGTCAACAAATGCAATCAAACTAATTGAGAAAACCCATAAATTCTTGAGGGACTTATTTGTTCTTCCCTAGTCAGTTTCCTTTTCAAATTCTCTACTTTCCTGTGTTTTCATGATTTTGTTTTATGTGGGATCAGAAAGTCTTCATCCATCAACTTTATTTTATCTTACTAGCCCATATTTGTTGAAGATTTTGAAGAAATAGATGTCTCTCGAAAAAAAAATATGTATTGATATAAACCAAATCGTAACTTTTATAACTTTTTTCCGACGAATAAGTTTTGGTGGTGTGTAGAGAAGCGGTAACTGCAAATACGAGGCAAATAGCTGAAAATTCATTTTGATATGGTATCCTTGTTTAAACTATACAGTATATACAGTTATGAATTTATGTTTGAAAGAAAATCACTAAAATACGTTATTTTTCCCCAAGGAAGAAATATGATTGTAACATTCATGTTCCTTCAGCAGATAAAAATTATATAAAAAGAAAAAAATATATAATTATGAAATGCCTTTCACCACTGCTGTCAAGAAACTGGGTTACACATATTACTTTCTTTTGAAT
Organism: Palaemon carinicauda; assembly: GCF_036898095.1. Classification (NCBI taxonomy): domain Eukaryota; kingdom Metazoa; phylum Arthropoda; class Malacostraca; order Decapoda; family Palaemonidae; genus Palaemon; species Palaemon carinicauda. The sequence continues at coordinate 107,314,127 of NC_090732.1, forward strand.
ACGAGACACTGGTGGCTGATATGAAACATCTCCGTATTTTATGACCGTGAGAGGAAACACTCCACGAAAAGGAATTTTCCGGCATTCGCTCGATCTTGTTAAGTCTGTGGCCTCTGGAATATAAAATATGCATTATCGGAGAGTTGAGACTTATTCCTGGTGGATCTTGGTTATTTATTTATCGAATTATAAAACGGCAGGGTATGTTCAACCTTTTTATCATCCTGGCTTTCAATGATATGAATTTATAAACTCTAATCATTTATAACAGCGGTAATGGGCCTCCGTATCCCCAAAGCTAGACCATATTGCCAAATTTTGATAAGTCATGGTCATCGTGGCTTTTAAGAAACGATGAATCTGCTCAGTGCTATAATAGGGATCATGGGTGAATACATGGCAATATCATTTTCGGTAAACAGCTGGCCAATTGAACGATGAAATGAAGCAAAGTTTAAACTGCAAAAGGCTTGCCTAGGTGACTTTTAATGAAAACCGTACAACGACAGCCCTTAACTTAAGGTATATAGAACATTGCTGACATTTACGAAGGAGCAGAGTGAAAGCTAGAATGGGTCACTAATCTGATAGCAGTTGTAGCAGCCCATCGTTAACTAACAGGAGATTTACAATTCCTGAATACATATTGAATGTAACATAAATAGTTCGCAAACATAGTGGCAATACTCTTGCAGTCTATGTGTATTGATATGGTATACAAGTCCAATATTGGAATATCATTCTGGCCACATGTTGGACTTGGCCAATGATTATTCGGGGTGCAGGAAACTCTATTCTGTTATGTTGCAGCTACCTTTTTGAGGTGAGATGCACTACTCAGCAATGCTGCAGGGCACTGACTCTTTGTTAACACTTATCAAGACCATATGGGCGATAGCAGAGGTTAGTTAGTGGAAAATTGTATTTCTCTAAGGCTGAATTGGCTTGTCTTTTGTATCTCGGGTTAGGACCATGGTTGTTATTTTAGTTGTCTGTGTAAACTTTGGTTTAGGAACCGTTCATCAGTCATAGGGATAACGTGACCAGACCAGAGTATGTGGCGTTTAATGAGCCTAGCTTCTATGATTATGCTCATGATTTTCTGTAAACAGGACCCGTAAAAAAGTTCTAGTTGATTTAGGGTCCAACTTCTACACCATGTAGAAGCGAGAGTGGCAGCGAGGGTTGAAAACCAAATCAAGGTGGGAACTTATGACAATCTTTATTTTTTTTATCTCTTTATATATTATTATTATTATTATTATTATTATTATTATTATTATTATTATTATTATTATTATTATTATTATTATTATTATTATTTCCCTCAAAGCTCAAATGCTAGTTGGGAAAGCAGAATGCTGAAAGCCCAAAGGCTTTAATAGGATACTGCAGTATATAAATCAAAAAAAATAAACACCATATAAAGAATATAATGTGTAAGAGAAATAACTAACAAGTTAAATAGGATTAAACTATTATGTAACAAAATGAAATTCATATGAGCTTGATCACTTGAAGAAAAGTATTTACACCAGTCTGGACATCTGAAGTGCTATTAATTGAGTTTCATGACTTACCCGGTCATTCTGTGACGGGATCAGAGAAAGAGTTAATACAAAAGGCACCCCAGATAACTAACATTATTTATAGACAACAAACATAATTATAGGATCCAAGAGGTAAGTGTGATAGATACTGTGCTTGACGGGAACTAGAGCGTCTGGTGTAGTACTGGAAAAAAGTTGTCTGGATATAAAGTAAGGAGATTGGTGTAGGCATCCCTGGGCATCCTGATGGGAAGAACGAGGTCAGAGGGAGCAGATGATAAAAGTATGGATGAGTAAGAGCTGGTATTGACTAAGAGTTTATGTGTATTATTGACCAGGAGGTGGAAATGAGCAAGGAAATCTGCACGGATGACATCGGCAATAAAGAAATTCCACTGGTTCTTGGTGTGCCCAAACGACAATATCAACATCATGTAATCATGGGTGGGGATACCATATCTGTTGACAGCCACCAGGAAAACTTCAACCCTCTTAAAATGACCGGGGTTGCTCTCCTAGGAGGGAATGAAGCAGGAGGGAACAATAGACACTAATAACTATTAGAAAGCACACATTACAGATAGATCCTGAATCATGCAAAAAGAAGAGATTAGTTAATGGCTGTTGAGGGCATTGGTTGGTGTTAAGGCGTGGGGTGGCATAGGTTGGTGGTGGGTGGCTTCATCATTACCCGAGCTTATCGGGAGGTGGATGATTGTCTCATTCATCAGGAGTGGAGTTGTTAATGGAGTTCTTAACGATGGTGATGTTGCTGTCTATAAAGGCATCACCTCTGGTTGCCAGGTCCTTCATGGGCAAGGTATCAACATTGTGAAGATCGGCTTACTCTGGTTCTGGCAGGCCTTTGGTCATGAGGTACTGATCATTTCCCTGAGGGCTATAGATGCTTTTTGATCCCCCAATGGTTGTTGAGAGAGCTGGAAAATTTTGGGAATGGTGAATACTGCTCCAGGAGGAATTATTTGAAAAACGTACTCTACTGTAGCTTCCCTTTATTTGCAAACCCAGTTGGAGTTTTCTAGGAAGGGGTTGTCCTGCATCGCAGTGAGGATCTAGTTGGCTTTCGGGCTTGAGTGGGCCACACCCATGATACCGAACTGAATCTCGGTATTGCTGGAACAAGATAAACCCATGTCTGTTTGTGAAGGCTAGTAACCATGCTGTGACAGCGTGGATAGATCTGATGAGTCGGGGTCAGTGATGAGCATCATCGGAGGATACGGCAGACAAAGTGGTGAGCTGCAAGGCTGGGTGTTCGAGTCATTCTGTACGTCATTAGTGTGACAAATAGAGAAGAAATGCTAACGCAATAGGCAGTTCCCAAACAACTAACTATATTTACAGATAACAAACGTATATATTGATCCCCACGAGGTAACACAAGGGTTACAATTGCGTGATTACAATCATTGGTTTTTGTTGATAAGGTTGACATTAGCATGAAAAATAAATAACAAAAGAATGGAATGATAATTAAGTTTAAATTAGCATGTTACATTCAACTACTTTTTATGTGGAGTTCAATAATGGTTGTGGTATTAAAGAGAATGTTGATAGGCCATCCTTCTTCATTTGTACACATGCTGCTTGCTGCACGTGCATTACATGGTTCACCCTTGAAGCAGACATGCATTTCAGATTCGTACTGTTCGTGGCCAGTCTTGCAGGAAATACAAAGTTTTAAGGTGGTCAATGGTGATCCAATCCTCTTTACCACAAATATTTTGGAAGAAAGCTTCCAAAGTATGATGGGTAACAGGAATGGCCCTGTATATGGGGAGAAAGCTGTGGATTTTAAGTTTCGATGTGCAAGTAGACGTGTGTCGTAGTGCTTGTTGTGTGTGCATTACAATTTCACTATGGGATCCCAGTTGGAACAAAACTTAGGGAAAACTGAGTAGTATTAGGCCTTTCAATAGAAAGGGCAAGGCTATGTAAACTATCTGTATATGAATTGTGCCCGCCTTTTTATACCAAAAACAGTACAGTAATACCAGGGTTATTCTTTATTCTTAATTCATATTCTGAGACACGCTGTGGCCAATTGAAAAAAAAAAAAAAATCTGGTTTGATACAATTTTGTAAGTATAATTTTCGCTAGTAGTTCTCTGACTTAGCGTAAATAAATTTTCATTGAGGCTCATGTTGAATAGAGAGAGAGAGAGAGAGAGAGAGAGAGAGAGAGAGAGAGAGAGAGAGAGAGAGAGAGAGATTATTGAAAAAGATCCGGTGAAATTTTACTTTTATAGTTAATTTAGAATAGGTACTGTTGTCCAGGAAAAAGATTATATGTATACCGTATGTTCTTTTCTTACATGAAAGACACAGAACTCAAATATCGTTATCATAAAAATGTAAGAGATAGTCTAGGAACTCAAGTTCTTACATGTTTTGTCAAAGTCCACATGTTTTCTTATCATTTGTTAATAATTAAGGGATTTTATAGAATTTCTTGGAAGGATATTTTGTATTCCAATCATTATTTCTTAAACAGCCCGAGTTATTATTGTGGATTTCTCAGATTTATAATGCGGGAATATAAAATTTCATGTTGTTTGTTGAAAAGAACGTCAACGATGCAGAGTTTCAAGGTAACTATGCTAATCACAATCAAGTATTTTTTAAAGACTTCGTAAACAGCGCAGAGTATTTGGGTAATTACACTCCCCACATTGGCGGAGGTTTACCATCTCATGTCGTTGTTACTGGTTTTGTAATGCCGCTAAAGTAATGGTAACTTAGTGTAAATATTTTTGTTTTGAGGGAAGGACATAACGGTTTAATTTTTTTGGAAAACCTTCAATGAATTTGAAATTGAAGCAATGTATAAAATGACCAGCTATATTGAACAAATGCATAATAGTCATGAATGTAACCAACGATTTGAGTACCTGTAGATTACTGATTACCTGGCCAGATTCTAGCGCATTACGGGTACTGTATTTGATACATTATTTTAGAATTCGGAAACAGAATCTAATAAGGAATATACGTATATTCTAATAGATAGATATTCATTGTTTGCGTTTTGTACTGCTCTTTTAAAGCCAGTCGACCTTTCAAACCCTGAGTAGGATGCTGCACTTTATATTCAAATGCAGTATGCGTTCCAACAAATTATATATACAGTACTATAAATTTGTATGTAGTTTCTTTATTTTACAAATTCGTCCACTTTAAATGTGAGCATAGTTTTCCTTTTTTTTGGGGGGGAGGGGGTTGTTGTGTGCGGGGTTGTTAAAGGCCATTTCATCATTGGAAGATTATATGTACACACACTGGACCGCAAAAGTATCTGATGTATACCGAAAGTATTCTCACAGGTACTCGTATTGGTATTTCTGACTCTGGGTGATTCCGAAGCGAATCACTGGGTTAATTTTTCAGAACGTCTTTTTTTTTTTTTTTTTTTTAAACTGAAAGTCCTTATGGTTAGCAGGAACATGCGTCTGCGTCTGTCTGTTATGGTGGAAACGTCACAGTTTGCACGCGGAGCGGCCAAACTCTTTGTTGAAACACTGCCCTATGCTATATATTACACCAGTGAGGGGATATCGGTAATAGTCCTATGGAACCTCCAGAGTTCAGGCCTACAATCATCTGTCTGGAACGATAGACACCTATACTGTATTTCAGTTTTACTGTATTTCAGTGATTTTCGTACTGTGGTCCAAAATGTTTTACAAAAATTGAGCACCAATACTTTCTCAATGCAGTGCGTTCTATAATTAAATGTGGAATTCTATTTGACAAATTATAAGTAGTCCACCACATTTTAATTCAGTGCCACTTGAAAAACTCTATGTACAGAAAAATTTTCCTTTTGCCAACGTTGAGCATTGTAATTTTTTAATGCTCCATAGTAAGACACTAACAGAATTAATGGCTGGTTTTTTTTTTTTTTTTTTTTTTTTTTTTTTTCTTTTTTTTTTAAATCCCGTTATACTATTCAATTCTTTATATAAAGTCATCATTTCTTTGTCATAGTTTTCAGTTAGGCAAATTATACATACCAGATTATATAAATTTAGCACAGTCTTTTGTAAAAGTGAGCTAACGCTGTCTTGTGTATTAGTAATATGGCTTTATAATATTGAAAGCTGGCAACTGCATTCGACTAGTGTACCTAGTGGTTGCATTTTTTCCGTCTTCTACACGAGATCGGGAGTTGTGGAGAGTTGTGCACTTGGTCAGCGGTGAGAGATAACCTCGATGCTACCTTTAGCTATGGAGAAATTATTATAAAAAAAAAAAAAAATCATCTCATATTTTCATAAAGGGATGAATTCAATATTCATTAGTGATTTTCACAACTATGTTTGAAGATGAAACGATATATTGACAAATTGAATTTACACAATATGATTCCTATAAGCGAACGAATGTATCTGGAAATAAAACAAAATACTTCCAAAACAAAAATATTGAAATTGGTCTTCGCATAACATTCTTACAAATCTAAAAAAAAATAAGAATTATTTTGAGATCACATTCTGCTGTTATATTATCAAAATAGGCCTGCATCCTTGCCCATATAGTAATAGACGAATATAATGCATGACATGCTAAGAACTATTTTTATATTTGAATCTAAGGTGACCAATTTGTTCACTGTGCCTGTATTGGATTCATAATTTCCTAGTATGTTAAAGAAGGCCAGCTGCAGAAAATATGACTCCGCTGGTGTTTATTATAGATTTGATATAATAACTTGTCATAATACCCTTTTTTTTTCTAATATACTTATGATTCTCAATTTCATATTTGGCGTAAATACATAGTTGTACATGTAACATCGTAACTTCAGCAAGAGTTACTTATAAGAATTTCTCATTACGTAACTTGTAGCTTCGTGTCCACTTTGTCGGGAGAGTTGGCAGCTTGATAAGAAAAGTGATCGCATTCCAATGTGAACTGCTTTACGCTGAATCCGTAGTTGCGCAAATGATCTTAAGACAGTTCTACTCCATTTTCAGGGTATGTAAGAAGATTATATGAGCTGACTCCAAGCAATCAAAGTATTGACTGTATTTATAAATATCTGATAATGAACAGGATTACCACCACAGATATTTACCCAGTTGTAAAGTGAAGGTAAACCTTACTAGTCATAAAAAATGGCGTTGGGCGTTCGAGCTCTGCGTCCTGACTATTTACTTAATCCCTAAGAAGCCCCTCTGAATAATTCATGATTAAAAGATTATCTTTGTTTACACCAACTGAACCCTTTGATCATTCTTATCTTTATGAAAAGACAAAAAAGAAAAAAAACGCGGACAATGCAAACCGTTCGTATGTATATTTCCCTTTGTTTATCAAGAAAATATATGAATATTAAAGGCAGGGTTATACAGACCATTTCTCTCTCTCTCTCTCTCTCTCTCTCTCTCTCTCTCTCTCTCTCTCTCTCTCTCTCTCTCTCTCTAGTGTTTACTTTGTAGGTAGTAGGTTGGCCTGGGCACCTGCTACTCCTTGAGATGCTACTGCTAGAGTTATTTGGGTCCTTTTGACTGGACAGACAGTAGTACATCGGACCCCACTTTGTGGTTACGGCTTATTTTTACATTTTGCCTACACATTCACAAAATTGTCTGACGTATTCTTTACACATTCTCCTGTGTCCTGATACACTTAACAACACTGAGATGACTAAATAATAATTTTTTCACAGTAGTGATTAACTACACTATAATTGTTAGGTAGCTACTTTTCTCTTACTAAGGGTACAGGAGACTCTTGAACTGTGGTAAGCTGCTTTTCTAGAAGAACACTCCAAAATGAAACCATTGTTCTCTAGGTTTGGGTAGTGCCATGGCCTTTGTACTATGGTATTCCACTGCCTTGATTAGATTTCTCCGAGGGTAAACTTGGGCACATTTTCCTATCTTATTTTTGTTCTTTCTCTTGTTTAACTGAAATGGTGTGTTGGGCAATCTGAATAGGAGGGCCATGGATGCCTGATGGTTTACCAAGAGGTTGTCTTTTCCTTATGTTTCTTTTTCTTTTCAAAACCATCCGTTCTGTCCTCCCTTCAGTTGAAGTGGCTATCCTGGAGGGTATTTAGCCTTTCGTGTTTTATCAATCAGTTTTTTTTTTTTTATTTACATATTGGTATTGTTATCAGTATTGTTAATATATTTTTTTAAGTATGATGGAACTTTTTTATTGCCATTAATTCTTATCTTGTCTGGAGACATTGAGCAAAATCCAGGACCAATACGTCCTAGACTTGGTCAGTGTCGTCTACTGTATTGCCATATTCGTGGAATGCGTGCAAATATTCAAGACCTTACAGTTACATCTAGACAGAATGATATTCTTTTGTGCTGAGAAACTTTAGTTTATGATATGAGGGACTCATCTGAGCTCCTTATAACTGGTTTTAACTGGACTGAGTACCCTACTTCTCATAGGTCCTGCTATGAATGTGGATGTCATGAAATTCAGGTAATGAAAGTTTGTGGAAGGCATCACTTATGGATGATTCTATCATTGGCTATCTTGTTACCATTATGGCTAAGAAACAAAAAGATGATAGAAAGCTATCTTTTGTTTTTATTGGTGATTTCAATGCTCACCATAGGGAGTAGTTAAATTCTGTTTTTCCTACTGATCATCATGGCTTAAGAACTTTGGACTTTGCCTCTGAATCAAGTTGTGAAGAATTCATAAGTGAACCTACTCACGGGTCTGGTAACTTCTTGAACCTCGTATACACTGACTCCCCTGGTGTTATAACAAGTAAAGTTGGTTTTCCAATTGGGACATCTGATCTTGCCTTCATTTCATTAGTAGTGAAGATTGAGCAGCCTGACCCTGATGTATCATACACATGTGAGATTTATGTAAAATATCTAACAGACTTAAAATGGCATTTTGAGTAATATTTTGGGCTTGAATTGGTCACAATTGTGAACATAATTGATAGGCATATCCCTTCTCGTGTGCTAGGGTACCCAGTGAAAGACAAACTCTGGTTCAAAGATGATTTTAGACATGCTTAATTGGAAAACTAGGAGGCCTATCATCTTTGGAAGGGTAACAGATCAGATTTGACTTACAATAGCTATACGTAGCTTAGAGCTTTTTCTCAGAAAGTTTATATTTCAACTGAAAAGGAATACAATTTAACCATAAAAGAATCCCTTTGTGGTACAACTCAGGAACATAAGTGGTGGTCTACCCTTAAACCTGCACTCTATTGTTTATACATAACAGTTGCTCATTTACATAAACCAGATGGCTCTGTCGGTCTCTGTCCGAATGAATAGACAACACTTTTGGCTGATGTGTGTGTTAATAAGCAGAGTAGGTAAAAACTTGATCTTTCTCTTCCTGTTTTGCTGAGATCTTGATGCTTATGGAAGTGTAAACCCAAAGTTATCAGTTATTTTTCGCAAGTTAGCAAGAAGAGGAGCTTTTAGCAATTTTGGGAGAATCGGTAATGTTGCTCCATGATGTAAGTGTGTATATGATACTTCAAGTCCAACAGTTTTCCATAACTCCCACATTATCTAAATTTTTTAACGTGTTTTGGCAAAACGTCTAAATAGGTTTGCTGAAGGCAATCATCTGCTCCCTAGTTTGCAATTTGGCTTTCATAAATGCCTTGGAGTATGTGATGCCTTTCTTACAATCTCCAATGCTGTACAGAAATCTCTTGATTGTTGTTAGGAAGTTCGAATAATTGGCCTTGATTTTAGTACTGTCAGTGACCGTGTCAATCACGAGGCCCTTATTTTCAAGCTTGAATAGTTGGGAGTGGGTGGGTCTTTTCTTGGCATCATTATTGAATTTCTAAGTAATAGGTCGCAAAGAGATGTTGTTAATGGGCACCATACTGAGTATAGGAATGGGAAATCTGGTGTTCCTCACGGTAGTGTTCCTGGCCCATTTCTTGTTATACTATATACACAGGATATGTGGTTTGGCGTAGAAAAAACATTCTCGTTGCCTATTCAGATGATGCTACTCTGCATCAATTCCATCTCCTGAATGTAGATCTCGGGTTGCCGAATCCCTTAATAGGGATATAGCTAACATTAGTGCATGATGCAAATTATGGGGCATGAAATTGAATCTTAATAAAACTCCTAGTATAATTGTAAGTAGGTTGTGGACAGTTGCTCCTCAACATCTGGATCTCAACTTTTCATGATTTTTTTTTTAAATTTTTGGTGTGATTCCCGATAAGTTTACTTTTGGAAAACACATTAGATCTGTCTCTTCTTCAATTGCACAAAGAACTGGCATATTGAGAGTTTTTTAAGATTTTGGTGATCAATCTGTTCTGAAGAAGTGTTTTAATTGTTTCATTCTACCTTGTTTTGAGTATTGCTTTCCTTTCTGGTTTTTAGCTGCTGACTGTCATCCTAATATGTTCGACAGGAACTTATGGTCTATTAAATATCTTATTATTGACGTCCAAATAGTTTGTTATGCATCTTGCATAAGATTTTTCATAATTCTGACCATTCTTTTACATTTAGTCCCACCCTGTTCGTAATACTAGGTATGCAGTGAATTCTAATGGTTAGGCCTTCTCCATCATGAGGCTCAATACTACTCTGCATTCTAGAAGTTTTATTCCTGCTATAACCAAGTTGTGGAATGATCTTCCTAATCGGGTAGTTGAATTGGTAGAACTTCAACAGTTCAAAGTTGCAGCAAGTTTTTTTTATGTTGAACAGGCTGACATAAGTCTCTTTTCATAATTTATATATGAAAGATCTGTTTTAACAATAATATTTTCATAAAGATATTTTATTTAAATACTTTATTACTTTTCATATGCTCTATTTATTTCCTTATTTCCTTTCCTCACGGAGTTACTTTTCCCTGTTGGAGTCATGTGGGTTACAGCATCCTGCTTTTCCAACTAGGGTTGTAGCATAGCGAGTGACAATAATAATAATAATAATAATAATAATAATAATAATAATAATAATAATAATAATAATAATAATAACAATAATAATAATAATAATAATAATGTTGGCTCAGGAAGAGCAGTTGCTGAAAGTGAATAGATTGGAAGCATTGACTATTTCTTAAATTTAAGCCTTTCAATATAGGGAAGTTACTTATTGGGATTAAATGAATCTTTTCCATTCACTCAGCAGACGACAATTTGTAATTCACGCAGAGATACGATACAATGTAGACACTATTATTTATTATAAATGCTTAATTACTTTTGGAAAATTTAACATAATTATTTATTTATCCAAATTTTAGTAATGAGACATCTGAATTCACTGTTATAGTCTTATAATCTTACTCGCCTGATTTATCTAATGCAATTGTCAAATTGACCTCTTCACCTACCGATTTCTGTATTTTTGGATGAAATTGCCTCTAAAAGCCTTTAAATCTAAAAGTAAATAGTAAAAAATCTCTCACTCAAAGGAAAGACTCGAATCCAAGGCATTTTTTTGGCTGAATGCCTTACTAACATACTGCTTAAAAAAGAAGGTTTCTTATAGAATTGTTATTATAAAATATACCTTCGGTTATTTGATAAATAAAAAAAAACCCTATAATTTTATTGTTAAATCGGGTTACATGCGTTTAACTTTTGTTATTCAGTTTTTTTTTTAATAGCATAATTCTAAAGGGGGTGATAAAACCAGTGGATGTCCAAAAGAAAATGGACTTATTCCGAATAAAAGAGGAACAAAACATTCATAAAAGCGAGGGAACAACTGGTTTCAATTAATTGAGAAAGAATATTTTTTTCTAATTGCACCAAAGTTTATCAAAGGTTGAAAGTTCATAGGGAATTAAAGAAAAATGTGAAAGGTCATGTCTTTTCAAAAGCCAAATATTCATTGTTTTCTGGATCTTAATCATTATTTATTAATTGAGTTGTTTTTGCTATTGTTTTCATTGCTGTCCATATTAGAATTATTAGTGCTGGGTTCCTTTCCAATACCAAAATATTTGCAACGAAAATTTTTATATTAGTGATATGTAATAAGGAAGAGTTACCATTATATACAAGGAAAATATATATCACCGCTAGATAAAATCAGGTTTACGATAATATGAATATGGAAGACTAGATTATTCACACTTTCAAAAAGACTCAGCCTTACTTTCTGCTTAAAACAAAGAACTCCAACATAGGATTTGACCATGGTTGATACTCATTCCTGATTTGTGTCTGAAATCATGATGGACTGCTTTATAAGAATTGACAAAACCAGGCCTTTTCACTATCAACACAGATTGGTGTTGGTCGATTTGCTTTTCCAATAACAGTAAAAGAGAGAAAAAATGTAGTATATTATTGACATAAGACTTATGTGAGTATTTTAACTTCATATATATATATATATATATATATATATATATATATATATATATATATATATATATATATATATATATATATATATATATTTCCGGTCACGCTCAGTGATATTGCCTGACCTATAAATACTCGGTTTCTTCCCATCCCCAAAGTTAAGTGGATTGACTAAGTAGTCATACCTTGGTTCTAGAGGTTGTAGTTAGGAAAGGGGGAAGAGTTGGGTATGGTTGAATCTGTATAATTATTATTATTATTATTATTATTATTATTATTATTATTATTATTATTATTATTATTATTATTATTAGTCAAACTACAACCCTAGTTGGAAAAGCAAAATGATATGAGCCCAAGGGCTCCAACAGGGAAAAATAGGCCAGTGAGAAAAGGAAATAAGGAAATAAATAAACAATATAGGAAATAATGAACAATTTAAATAAAATATTTTAGAAGCATTAACAACATTAGAACAGCTATTGCATATGTAAACTACGAAAAACTGATATCAGCCTGTTGAACAGAAAAACATTTGGTGAAAATTTAAACTTTTGAAGTTTTACTGATTCAACTGCCCGATTAGGAAGATCATTCCACAACTTGGTCACAGCTAAAATAAAACTTTTAGAATACTGTGTAGTATTGAACCTCATGATGGAGAAGGCATGGCTTTTGCATGCCGAGTATTACGAACAGGATGGAACTGTCCGAGAAGATCTTGTGTTAATATCTATATCAGGAATAAGACATTTAATAGACCGTAAGTTCCTGTCCAACAAAATAAGATGAGAATCAGCAGCTGAAGACCAGACAGAAGAACAATACCCAAAACAATGTAGAATGAAAGGGATTCAGCAACCCCTTATCCACATTCAGAAGATGGAATTGATGCAAAGAGAGCAGCATTATCTGCATATGCTGCAAGCTTGTTTTCAAGGCTAAACCACATGTCATATGTATATAGTATGAAAATTAATTGTCCAAGAGCACTACCCTGAGGAGCACCAGACATCACATTCCTACACTCACTATGGTGCCCATCAACTACAATCCTTTGCGATCTATTACTTAAAAATTCAGTATTGATGCTAAGAAACGATCCACCCACTCCCAACTGTTTGAGTTTGAAAACAAGGGCCTCATGATTAAAATGGTCAAAGGCAGCATTAAAATCAAAGCCAATCATACTAACTTGTTGATCACAGTCAAGGGATTTCTGTACAGCATTTGCGATTATAAGAAGGACATCACATGTTCCAAGGCCTTTACGTAAACTAAATTGCATACTAGGGAACAGATGATTACCTTCATCAAACTTATTAGGATGTTTTGCCAAAACACATTAAAAAACTTTAGATAATATGGGAGTTATGGAAATCGGGTGGCAATCAGTTGGACTTGAACTACCACAAACACATCTACATAGTGGAGTAACATTACCAATTCTCCAAAAAGGGCTAAAAGTTCCTCCTCTTCCTGACGTGCGCAAAATAACATAACTTTTGAGCTAGGAAATCTGTAGTCTTTATAAAAAACAAAGGAAAAATACCATTTGGGTCTACATCTCCATGAGCATCGAGATTCATCAAGAGAGCTTTAATTTCACGAGATCGAAAAGCTAAACCAGTTAGTTTAGCCTCAAGAAAAGAGAATTGGGGAATTTTTAGTTTCTCAATGCTCTGCTTATTGTCAAACACATCAGCCAAAGTGTTGCCTTTTCCTTTGGACAGTGAGTGACTGAGCCATATGGTTTAAATAAAGGAGGGACTGTTGCATCTACACCAAAGAGTGCATATTTAAGGGCAGTCCACCACCTATGCTCCTGGGTTGTACCAGAAAGGGTTTTTTTTTTTTTACGGTTAAATTTTATTCCTTTTCAGCTGAAGTCTAAACTCACTGAGGAAAAGTTCTAAGCTGAGTACAGTATAGTTTTTCCGGGTCAAATCTGATCTGTTACCCTTCGAAAGAGGATAGGCTTTCTGCTTTTCCAAATAAGGGTGTCTACAATCATCATTGAACAATGGTTTGTCCTTTACTCGGTACTCTAGCACACGGGAAAGGATACGCCTATCAATTATGTTGACTAGATTCTCATTCAAAGGGACAAACAGGATCAACACTATCATACAATTGTGACGGATTCAAACCCAAAATATCATGCAAAATCCCATTCCAGTCTGCTTGAGATTTCATATAAATCTTACAAGAGTATGTTACATCAGGGACACGCTTCTCAATTTTCACTACAAATGAAATGAAGGCCTCATCAGATGTCCCAACTGGAGAACCAACCTTACTTGTTATAACGCCAGGGGAGTCGGTGTATACGAGGTCCAAGCAGTTACCAGACCGGTGATTGTGGAAGTGTGCTTGTGATTGTGTGTGTGTGCATATCCATATATTTAGCCTTCACTTTTCATAGTATATATATAATAATTGAAAGGAAGACGGTGAGATGCACAGACCTCGACATATGTCACATTCATAGGGAATTAAAGAAACATATTTCTAAAACAAAGGAGAATCATACCAAGGGCGAGTGATGACTCACCATTTGTATGATTCTCCTTTTCGTTATGTTAACTTTAATAAGTGTTCCTGGTGGTGAGTTTTAGTTCTCACATTTTTTAGCATATATATGACATTTATTATTTATATTTTCTCAGACCTTTATGATTTTCTCTCGGAGGCATTTCACGTGACCTAGATACGCTATACTCCTAGTAGATGCATTTTTATTGTTTTTAATGAGTTAACATTTGTTATGTAACAAACATGGTATGCATTATATATTTTTTTTTTTATTTTCACCATAAATCGGATATTTTTTGATAGTCAACACATTTGTTCACCTTTTGTTTTATAATATTTTCTTCCTTTGCTTATTATGTAAGCGAAAGAATGATGTTCATGTTGGCTAACTATACCATGTCTGTCGCTGCACTAATTTGGGGAAATTAAAGTTTATTCAGGAGTAGATAGATAATATTAAATTTGAAAATCTTTCCAGAATATACCTCATACGAAAAATTTTAATGTACACTCAAGATTGAGTCTCGGGATTTCACAATATACGTACACTTACCTGAATCGAAATAAATGACGGTTTCTCGATCAAAAAGACTCCTTCAGCAAATTACTCTGAAGTTTATCGATTATCCTTCCCGAAAATTCTTACTGTTCTAATCTTGCAGAATCAGCAAGATGGTCAAGAAGACTAGTTTTCGATCTCTGCGCAGAGAAAAAAGTTCAGGATTAATTCTCTATTTGCTATTTGTGTCTTTGTTAATTCTGCTCCATCAACCCATTTCCGTGTCCAGTCATTTCTTAGTTTATCTGAGTATGCGTAATTATATGAATAGTGTTTATGAACTTTGTAGTTTTCCGTGACTCATTTTCTAGAAAATACTCATTCATTAAAGAGAGAGAGAGAGAGAGAGAGAGAGAGAGAGAGAGAGAGAGAGAGAGAGAGAGAGAGAGAGAGAGAGAGAGAGAGAGAGAGAATTTGAAAATAAAGAAGGTCAGTGTTTTACCTTACAATATGTATGAGATATTCATTATCATCATCATCTTCTACGCCTTTTAAATCTATACTTCTCCATTCATCTTCTACTTCACGCATCATAGTCCTCACCAATATAGATAGGTCTGGGTCTTCCAATTCTTCTAGTGCCTTTGGGAGTCCAGTTGAAAGTTTGGCGATCTAATATCTCTCTTGGGGAGTGCGAAGAGCATGCCCGAACCATCTCCATCTACCCCTCACCATGATCTCATCCACAGATGGCACCTGAGAAATCTCTCTTATAGTTTCATTTTTAATGCGGTCCTCCCTTTTCACTCTCAATATTCTCTTGAGGATTTTCCGTAAAATCAACAAAGTCTGTTGGATATTGTTTAATTGTCATACCACGACTCATGTCCATACAGTAACACCGATCTCACCAAAGTGTTATATAGCCTGAATTTTATATGTAATTTCAGGCTATTTGATTTCCAAATTTTACTTATCCTAGCCATTGTCTGATTTGCTTTTTTCAATTTTTCATTATACTCTGAGACATTACACAATTTATAATTTGATATATAAATTTTTTTTTCTAATCAATCATTTTCACTCTTGGAATTAAGTCAAGTTTCTAGAAATAAAATAAATGTCATAACTAGGAAGTTCATGAAATACTAAAATATGATTTACAACTATTTGTGTGATTAGTCTCCATCCTTTTTATGAGAATAAAGGTCATTATCTAATTGTTACAACATCCTAACGCTTCGTGGAAGTTTATTCTTTTTTCAATCAGATTTGTTGAGATTTTTTTTTTTTTTTTAAATTGATGATTTGCTTGCATGTGAAAAATGTTGTTTGTTACAATTAATAACCTATTTTCTTCGACTTGACCATATTGATCTGATGTTTAGATTCTTTCTTTAACCAGAAATAAATCTATTGAACTGACAAATAACCCAGCTCGTAAGGGTTCTCAAGATTCTCTTTTTACCCTTTTTCAGGATACATCTTAAGTCTCTTTTCTGTTGATGCTTTTTAGACCACTGCCATTGACCTAAAGGAAAAAGAAGGTTTTTTGCCACGAGGAAACCTCGTAGCTACACAAAGCCACAAATTTCATCCTTTCCTCTTCCTATAGCGTTTTTACTTTGACTCGAAGAATTTTCAATCCCTTCAGATAAAGGTTTTCATTTATTTCAATATTGAATCTTACGATTTTTCCTATCACGTTTTCTATCGGGGTAGCATCTGTTAACATGAATAGGGAGTGGACATGAAACTACATCCTGTGAACTCAATTATTAAGCAAGATGCTATAAGCCCAAGGGATCCAATAGGGAAAATAGCCCAGTGAGGAAAGGAAATAAGGAAATAAATAAATGATGAGAATAAATTAACAATAAATCATTCTAAAAACAGTAACGTCAAAACAGATATGTCCTCTATAAAATATTAACAACATCAAAAACAGATATGTAATTTATAAACTATAAAAAGGCTCATGTCAGACTGGTCAACATTAGAACATTTGCTTCAACTTTGAACTTTTGAAGTTCTACTGATTCACCTACCCGATTAGGAAGATCATTCCACAACTTGGTAACAGCTGGAATAAAACTTTTAGAATACTGTGTAATATTGAGCCTCATGATGGAGAAGGCCTGGCTATTAGAATTAACTGCCTGCCTAGTATTTCGAACAGGATAGAATTGTCCAGGGAGATCTGAATGTAAAGGATGGTCAGAGTTATGAAAAATCTTATGCAACATACATAATGAACTAATTGAACAACGGTGCCAAAGATTAATATCTAGATCAGGAGTAAGAATTTTATTAGACCGTAAGTTTCTGTCCAACAAATTAAGATGAGAATCAGCAGCTAAACACCAGACAGGAGAACAATACTCAAAACAAGGTAGAATGATAGAATTAAAACACGTCTTCAGAGTAGATTGATCACCGAAAATCTTGTAAGACTTTCTCAGTAAGCCAATTTTTTTGTGCAATTGAAGAAGACACAGACCTAACGTGTTTCTCAAAAGTAAATTTGCTGTCGAGAATCACACCTAAAATTTTAAAAGAGTCATACAAATTAAAAGAAACTTTATCAATACTGAGATCCGGGTGTTGAGGAGCCACCGTCCTTGACCTACTTACAATCATACTTTGAGTTTTGTAAGGATTCAACTTCATACCCTATAATTTGCACCATGCACTAATTTTAACTAGATCTCTATTAAGGGATTCACCAACTTCATATCTACATTCAGGGGATGGAATTGATGCAAAGAGAGTAGCATCATCTGCAGATGCAACAAGCTTGTTTTCTAGGCCAAACCACATGTCATGTGTATATAGTATGAAAAGTAATGGGGCAAGAATACTACCCTGTGGAACACTGGATATCACATTCCTAGGCTCACTATGGTCCCCATCAACAACAACTCTTTGAGATCTATTACTTAAAAAATTAATAATAATGCTAAGAAACGACCCACCCACTCCCAACTGTTTCAGTTTGAAAACAAGGGCCTCATGATTAACACGGTCAAAAGCAGAACTAAAATCAAGGCCAATCATACGAACTTATGGTATTACATATCAAGATATCTTTAGATACCAATATTTACTTATCAGGTTTACTGAAATGTCAGCATTCGGAGTAGGATCTAATGAATGGTGATAAACATTAAACCCACACATAAACATTCACCCTCTAACATATACCAATATATATATATATATATATATATATATATATATATATATATATATATATATATATATATAGGGAGATTCGTCCATTTTACTATATTATTCTCTCTCGTGTTCAGGAACAACTGTAGAATTTAGATCTGTTTCCATGTTCATATTTATACGGGGAAATACTGTATTTGCGATCTATTTCAATAATACGTATGAACTGTAAAAAAAAAAAAAAAAAAAAAAATACGCCCATGCATTGCTCAACAATTTTTAAGACTGCAAAGGTAATAGTTTAGCAGGTTGCATTTAGTCTCGTCCCTCTAATTATACTTCTTTCAACCTGATATATGTTCAGGAAAAAAAAATTGATTTACCTAGAAAGAAGATGTAATCTTTTATATAGCTACAGTATTGTACCACCCTTGTGTCACACGAACGTACATAGTAACGACATTTCTCTTTTTTGTATATATTATCCTTTGTATCTTCACCCTACCCTCGCACTGACAGGAACTTGTATCAGCCTGTCTGCCTATTTCATTGTTAACTGTTAACAGAACCGGTTGCCGGTTTGACAAGAATAACATGTTTGTATTTTGTGATCTTCTTAACGGGATTTAGTGTGAATATATACTCGATGTGTCGTAATAAAGTTACTCAATTCCATTCATCTCAGCTTTGACTCACAACCTACTCTTGGCCCATCACATTGGTGACCCCGGAGTGCAACCCGCTCCTCCGGCCTCCCCCCCCCCCCTCACTGTTACTATGGTGGACTCCGCGGAAGTTGGCGCCACCCCATTCAAACTTTTGTCATTCGCCACCAGAGAGGCGTTTGCTTGGTTTCAGTGCACAGAAGTCCAGTTCCGTATCAAGGGCGTGACTCGCTCAACCACCAGAGCAGATTATGTTCTCGCGACGATACCCAAGGACACCTTCCCGGAAATCTCCGACTGGCTTTTTGAACAAGGAGACACCCCAATAATGTATGACGCCCTCAAAACATACCTTCTGCAGCAGTACTTGCCGTCCCCAGCCGCCCTTATAGCAAAGCTTTTTCAGCTCTCTCAACAACCGTTGGGGTACCAAAGGGCTTCACTCGTCCTCGAGGAAATGACTGGTATCGCTCTCCTGCAACCTGCCGCAAACGGCTTTCCTCGTGAGGTGAACCTACTTCATGCCCTTTGGGTACGCCATTTACCCAAACCTGTACGTACAGCCATACCCGATGTCGATAGTGTACCCATAAAGGATGCCCTTATGGACAGCCACTTCACGACCTTAAAGACCTCCATCAACCCCTCCACTCCTGACGAAGAGGATACCTATTCAACGTCAACTGAAGCTGTCGTGAATGCCGTAGGACACACATACCTACCCCGTGACGAGCCGAAGCGGTGACAAAGCCACCCATCACCCACCACTCACTCGCGCATCAACCAACAACTTCTACAGCCACTTACTGCCGCTCATCGGCTGCAGTTTTGCTAATACCACTCTAGATTTGGGGTTGCAGCGAAGAAATGTGCTAAAGATTGTCCGTGGCCAAAAAACGTGTGAGTAGGCCATCGCTCGTGGAGGTGAACTTTTTTGTTTCTAATCTTTTCTTTTTACATGATGCAGGAACGGTCGTGCGATTTTTGGTAGACATGGGTGCTTGTTGTTCTCTTCTGCCAGGGGAACTCTTCAGGACACGACTTAGTCTGTCTAAGTCTGCCAACGTCCGTCTGGTAGCTGCCAACGGATCTGCGATAACCATCTACGGTTACGAGAACCTTTCATTATCGTTTGGAAACGGCCAATTTAATTGGAAGTTTCTCTTTGCTGACGTCAGATTGCCAATCCTCGGTGCGGATTTCCTCTCTCATTTCCATCTTCTGGTCGATGTCGCCCATCGATGATAGATCAACGCAGACTAGTACTTGTCGACATCTCTCCAACACCACCCTCCTCTGTGATATCCGTACTGGTAGATTCCTGCTCCCATGCACTGACAGGTGTTTGATTTCATTCACGACCTTTCACATCCCTCGCACCGTTCTACTGCACAGTTGCTGAAGAAGAAGTTCATTTGGCACGACATTACTAAGGATGCTAAGGATTGGGTCCGTGCCTGTACTTCTTGCCAAACTTCCAAAGTACATCGACACACGAATTCAGAAGTGGGCACCTTTCCTTAACCTCAGCGTCGTTTTGCCCACATTCACATCGACACACGGATTCAGGAGTGGGCACCTTTCCTCAACCTCAGCGTCGTTTTGCCCACATTCACATCGACGTTGTAAGCCCCATACCCACATCTCACGGACATTGTTACCTGTTTACTGTCATCGACCACTCCAGTCATTGGCCTGAAGCCATTCCCATGGAAACTGCAGCGTCTGCCTCATGTACATTTGCCTTACTCTCAGGATGGATAGCAAGATTTGGTATCCCTGAGCATATTACTTTTGACAGGGGTACCACTTTCACCTCTCAATTGTGGACATTATTAGTGAATCTCCTGGGCTTCACTACATCAGACAACTGCCTACAACCCCGCTGCCAATGGAATGGTTGAACGTTTTTATCGCACCCTCAAAGCAGCTTTGATGTCCCACTACAAGGACTCCAACTGGTTTACTCAGCTTCCCTGGTTCCTCCTGGGACTAAGAACCACTCCTAAAGATGCCCTGGACATCTCGGCAGCTTAAATGGTGTATGATGACAAGTTGGTCGTCCCTGCCGAATTTTTCCTTCTGGAACCTCCATCAACGATCTGCAGCGTATACATCATCTCGTGGGAAAATTTACTCTATGCTGTCAGACTTACAAGCTCGCAGCGAAGCATCACATACTGACAGACTTGCACTCTGCAATGCATGTCTTCCTACGCAACGACACTAGCAAGCCACCGCTAATACCCCCTTACACGGGCCCTTTCCTTTTGATCCGACGCAATCCGAAAGCATTCCTACTAAACATTCGTGGAAAAGAAGACTGGGTCTCCATTGATCGTCTAAAACCTGTTTATCTTTTGCCAGATGCCCCGCCTACAGTTCGCCTCTCTAGATCAGGGCGCCCTATTTAACATGTGCAGTATGTCATTTTTAGAGGGGGAGCCATGTACCACCTGTGTGTCACACGAGCGTACATAGTAACAACATTTCTCTTTTTTGTATATATTACCCTTTGTATCTTTGCTCTCCCCTCACACTGACCACTGACAGCAATTTGTTTCAACCTGTCTGCCTACTCCATTGTTAATCGTTAACAGAACCTGTTGCCGGTTTGAAAAGAAATAGCATATTTGTATTTTGTGACCTTCTTACCGGGACCTAGTGTGTATATACACTCGATGTGTCGTCATAAAGTTACTCACTTGCATTCATCTCACCTTTGACTCACAATCTTCTCTTGGCCCGTCACAGTATATATAAGAAAAGATTCTATAGTGGGAGAATTTTTGATAGGCAGTCTCTCCAGGATTTAAATATCTGTCACTTAAAGGTTTTAAGGTTACTCATGAATGGCAGAAGCTAGGGACAGGGCAACATCCTTAAGGACTGACGGTAATATACTGTACCAACTCACTCTCCATCAAGCTAGGACCAGAACTGGTGATAACTCAAAATCCCTCATCCCTAGTTCACAAGAATTGTGAGGTTCCAGACACTATCAAGCTTAAGCTGGTTTCCAAACCTCGTCTAACAGATTGCCAGGCAACGACGTTTCTAATAGGTTACCATTTGGTTAGTTTGAATTGTTTTTTTTCTCTACGGTTAAATTTTTTATGATAATTATAGATAGAATATAGCTTGTCTCTTAAAAGCTATTGATTTCTCACTGTGATTTTTGTGAAAATATCTCACTGAATATTGTAAATCAATTTACCAATATATAGATGCATATAATATTCTATATATTCATACGTGTATACTTGCGAATATATATATATATATATATATATATATATTTATATTATATATATATATATATATATATATAGATATATATATATATATATATATATATATATATATATATATATATGTGTGTGTATATATATATATATATATATACTATATATATATATATATATATATATATATATATATATATATATATATATATAATAATTCATATATAAATATAATATATATATATATATATATATTATATATAATATATATATATATATATATATATATATATATAATATATTATATATAATATATATATATCACACACACACATATATATATATATATAATATATATATATAGTTATATATATATAAATATATGTGTTGTGTGTGTAGTGTGTGTGTGTGTGTGATTATGATGATGATAATGATGATATATATATATATATATATATATACACATACACACACACACATATATATATATATATATACATATATATATATATATATATAGATATATATATATATATATATATAAATGAAGTTAAAGAATTAGAAAACACCAAAAGTTGACCGGATTACAAGCAAAATGCTGCAGTAGAGTAGTACAGGTACTCAATGTATTCTGCGACAATGTTCCACTAGATTTTATTCAGAAAATAATATTCTTTTCCTATGCTATGGTAAAAAACTATAGATTCTCTTTACAATATCCTTGTATAGCATACGGAGAGGAATATAACAAGTGATTAGAGGGAAAAAGTAGTAGAAAAATCCATTGTTTACCGAATATGAGAAAAGATTCTGGTAAAGATCATGTAACATTGCTAGATAATGATTAAGGGAAAAAAAGATAATGGAATAAAACGACATAGCATCATTGCTGTGAGGATATTTTAATGATTGTTGTTAAAATTGCAAGGAAAAATACGCAATATATTCCTCATAATGGTTGCAAGATACACACAAAAAAATGATCGCCTCTTATCTGGCATCATATATCATGACGTCACACGTGTAGGCTGGATAAGTAAAACTTCGTCTGGGTATACAAGATGGATAACAGACAAACGAACAGCATCTTATCTTTAAGGTCATCGATCATTAACTTTCATGATACTAATATTTCTGTAGATTGGAATCGCCAAAAAATTGTACCTAGATGAAGCGAGAGAAAGGAAGTGTGAAACTGTTGCAACCAATGAGACTAGGGTTTGCCTTACAATATTATCCAGGGAAAGCTGATTTATGGAAGAATACCACCCTTTTTAATGGGGAAGAATTCTCTGCCGATGGATATGGAAGTCTTCATTTTTAGTTATCAATAAGGGGATCTCTTTGACGGTGAATCATTCTAAACCTCTTTGTTCGATTAAATTCCTTAGACTTATATACTGTGTCGTATTTTTCAATGTATCATCGAGTACTATGTATGAAATAATATAAAGATATTTGACAATATATTGTGGTTTAGTTATTTTTCATGAGGATGATTAAACATATACTGTATATCTTGAGAAGTAAAATGATTGAGTCAAATGAATCATGTATATGAGTTTATTTCACCTTAATAAATATCGTAATGTAAAAAATGCAAGATAATTTAGAGGGTTTTTACTCCACAGTCTGATAATAGTTTTTTAGGTATGATCCTAAAATAATTTAGATGATAAGGCATGGTAAATAAATGGGCTCACAACCAAATAATGACAAAAGAAGCCTTAATCAGGCATGCTAATTCTGAGTGGGAGTCTCTTTGTCTTAGGCGTCAGAAATCAATATTCGTAAAAATAACTCGAGGGGTAGATGTCCAGGAGATTAGATCATGCAAATGATAAGAGAAGTTCAAAACAAGTGATGAATAGAGGAATTTCTTTGCCGAGTCATTTATATATCTTATTTTGAATGCAGATATAATTCATTTACTTTATAATATATATATATATATATATATATATACATATATATATATATATACAATATATATATATGTATATATATATATATATATATATGTATATATATATATATATATATTTATATATATATATATATATATATGTATATATATATATATATATATATGCATATCTATAGTATATATGATTCCATCACTTCGAAATCTAATTTAATAACATTTGGCTATTAACAAATACGCTAGAAATAATAAAAGAATCAATAATGCAATCTCATAGACCAATATTTACTATTTTCTCTTTAATGAATATAGAAATTCATACATATAATAACGTGTCTTGCTACTAAACATAACACTTTTTAATTTAGCATAATATTATAGGAATATCATATTAAATTATAAAAGATAACAAAAAAGGATAAAGGAATACAATCATAAAATTCGGTTAGCAACCATGTTGTAACATAAGAGTTGGCTTTGAGGGGTTACGATAATTTTGTCAGATAAAACATATTATACGTAGGGTTTGTTGTCCGAAATGTTTTGAACTGTGCGGTGAAACTTTGTTTATTGTTGTTGAGTGGCGATAGTGTGTTTGAGCGGCTAACCGGTGTTTTTAAGATATATCTAGTTTTCTTCGAAGGTAGAGGGCTTATTCCCTCTTACGAATTCTTTTTGTTTCTTTTGTACCTTCATTTTGGATTTTCCATCCTTTTCTGAAAATTTCCTTTCCATCCAATTTCATCTAATTACCCTTTTAAGAAACGCAATGGAATATTTCTTATCTAATCCATGACAATCTCTAACACTAATAACGATTGCAAAGAATCCCAAAGGAAAGTAAGAGGTGTCGTAATGGCCATCAAGGGGGGGGGGGGAAGCATTCGCAGGATAGGAGAAGCAGGAAAGGATCAAGAAGTGTACAAAAGATTTGTAAGATGCTATAATTGCTGGTGGATGCAAAAGGTATAGATAGAGTAACGTGAAATGTTATAAAACCAAGTATATAAGTAAAATATGGTTAGTGAATGTGTATGAAAAAATTGGTTGTAGTTGCTGAAGATTAAGTGTTTGCATAGTATATGTGGTGTAGGAAGAATTGGTGAGGTGAGAAATGGGGAGATGTTAGGGATAAGTGAAAGCCAGCATAGGTGAAAGGAAGGATTAAATTTGAGATTATTCCTTCCTATGGTAATGATGAACGATGACAGGTTTTATATATATATATATATATATATATGTATATATATATATGTGTGTGTGTGTGTGCCTGTGTGTGTGCCTTTGAGAGAGAGAGAGAGAGAGAGAGAGTCTAATTTTCACACACACACATACACACACACACACACACATATATATATATATATATATAGAGAGAGAGAGAGAGAGAGAGAGAGAGAGAGGGAGAGAGAGAGAGTGAGTATATATATATATATGTATATATATATATATATATATATATTATATATATATATATGTGTGTGTGTGTGCCTTTGAGAGAGAGAGAGAGAGAGAGAGAGAGTCTAATTTTCACACACACACATACACACACACACACATATATATATATATATAGAGAGAGAGAGAGAGAGAGAGAGAGAGAGTATATATATATATATATAGAGAGAGAGAGAGAGAGAGAGAGAGAGTATATATATATATATATATATTATATATACATATATATGTATATATATATACATATATATATATATATATATGTATATATATATACATATATATATATATATATATGTGTGTGTGTGTGTGTGTGTGTGTGTGAGAGAGAGAGAGAGAGAGAGAGAGAGTCTAATTTTCACACACACACACACACACACACACATATATATATATATATATATAATTATATATATATATATATATATATATACATATATATATATAAATGTCTATTATGAACATTTTCAGTAAACTGAAAGTCCAAATTATTTTGTCTGCTCTGTAATAGAGACGGAAATTGTGGCCGAGGTTGAAATGTAGCGCCCATTAATGGCGTCGTTAGAGAAAGGATTTATTTTGTCAACGGTGACCATTTTTACGGAGAGATAAACGTCTGTCATTCCTTTACTTCAGTTACTTTCTTCTTATTTATATACAGTAAATGCATAGTTTTTATGCTAGGTTTGTCTACAGCTGATAACTCGTAACCGTGACCTATAACTGTATTTGGCCTATTCCTGTTCTAGGTTTAACATATTTCACATCAACATTCGTATCTCCAGTATTCAAGAAAGCAGAGCAAATAAGGTTTTGAACGTTCGAATCACGTTGACAATTGCATTTATTTATACTTTTCAAAGAGGATTGATATAAAGCTTTATCATCATTTTATACAATTCGGAAGGTAACCTATATTCAAAGGAAGCTTTCTTATTCTTCATGCGATACACATATATTGTCACTTTTATTTTTTCATTTATATCAAATTGAAAGATTTCAAGTATATTTTTCATTATTTATACATGGCTAACTTATACCGATGATTGAACGATTTTTATTGTTCACCACCGGAAATAATCTAGATCTTACTTCCTGATAGGTTTATGAATGGAAATAGTCAATGAAGATTTATACCCCACTTAAGAAATATTTCATAAAATCATTATAAATAGGCATTAAAACATCACGAACTAGGGTGGCACTCAGTAGAGCCAAGACCTCTGTCGTGGCAGCTTATTTCCTGACCTTGCTTAGACCACATGTATTAATGGGCTTGGATATCCATACACTCAAATATGAACAAAGTTTGAAGTTTCTGTGACAAGAATGTCCAAACTTATACCTGATTACGTGATATGGACATGTTGCTCGTCCGTGACCTTGACCTTTGACTTCCCAAGATTTAATCCTTTCCAGGTCTTTACATAACAGTTTAAAACCCATACACGTTTCATTACTTTAGGATTAAAATTGTGGCCGTATGGTTTATAACCGGAAGTTGATTTTTTGCTTGACTTTGACCTTGGACTGGACCTTGACCTTAACATGTAATAATTTGTGTGGAGTTTTATACACTCTAATATGAACCAAGTGTGTAGTCTCTGTGATAACGATGTCCAAACTTATGGTTGATTACGTGATATGGACGTATTGCTCGTCGGTGACCTTGACCTTTGACTTTTCAAAATTTAATCATTTTTAGCTCTTCACATAACAGTTTAAAATCCCTGCAAGTTTCATTACTTTACCATTAAAATTGTGGTCATATGGTTGATGACCGGAATTTGACCTTTTGCCTGACCTTGACCTTGGACACAACCTATGTAGGAAGTCTGTGACAATGAAGCTCAAACTTATGGCTGATCCACTTATTTGTGAGAGCAAATATTCTCAAGAATGAATCTAATAAAAGGAAGTACATTACACAGCTCTTGAGATCTTGCTTACAGCTGAAAAATGCATCTTCCTCAACAAATATTGAACAGCTCTCCAAGGAATCACAGGAACAAATTTCCCATTAAATACCTTAGATGAAATTATATTTTAATTTTTAATAATGAATTTCCTCTTAAGCTTTCAGAAAATAATGTATTTTCCATGAATGGCATGTTGCTTGCCCTTAGTAATACTGTGACTTGCCATAAAAATCACTGATACTATTATTATTCCGATTTTTTTGCTGTATTCTAGTATACTTATTGAAATAATACAAAACATAACAAATAGATTTGCTATGTGAATATAATAATAAAGTTTTCTTCGACCTTCTGTTATAAAAGTATGATCTTATAACTTCCACTTATGAAACGGAGCCTTGTTTCTTTAGTATTATGTGATCATTACAATCATCTTTCATACTACTGGCACTAAATGTAATAAAGATTTGTTAGATTGTTTATGAGTGTCGCCGTTTATATGAAAGGATAATGCTCGAAGGAATATATTATCTATCATGCTTTGTGAACATAAGTATAATAAATAATGTCACTAAGCTTATTCTATCAAGTAGGCCTACTGAACTATATTCTGTTACGTCTAAAGTGCTGCAGAGTTTGATTTAAGATCTCAGGAGACCTGTTGCATCGGTGCGGCTCTGACAGGACTATTTTTTTTTTTTATGATTCTTACTGTTATGACATATTTCAATAGCTCTAATGAAGTGTATTTTTATTTCAACCATGATAACTTTAAATGTCGCAGGGATGTTCATACTCGTAGTTCGTCAACATCCATTAAATAACTTTTAATGTTGTCAACGGTAACGATAGACTGTTATTATATTAGATTTGGTATCATTATTTGTTGTCTCTACATTATGCATAACAAAATAGTTGAAAAAAATGAAATAACAAACCAATTTTACCATCCGCACCCAAGTAAAAACGTCGATGTTTTACAGAAATTTCATGCAAACACACACACACACACACACACACACATATATATATATATATATATAGTTATATATATATACTGTATATAATATATATATGTATATATATATATATATATATGCATATATATATATACATATATATATATATATATATATATTAGGTTGGTTTGCAGTAAGTGATCAGAATGAAGTCTCCACAAACACCAGTCCGTAGTGGCGAAATAGCCAAACCTTACACAATAGTGCGATGTATGTGACCTTTGTCCTGCTGTGGATTTTCTAGAAACCGTTGCAATTGTTGTCGTAGTTGTCATATATATATATATATATATATGTGTGTGTGTGTATATATATATATGTGTGTGTGTGTGTGTGTGTGTGTCCATTGAATCGCGTCTCTGCCAACCTAGTGAGCACATGGAAGACAACTGGTACAGTTGTAGAAATGGGTTTCTGTACTCGAATGTCTAAAAAGCTATATCCTCTGTGGCTAGCCTTCCCTTTAACTGACAACGTTGCAATACGGCAGTAGTACTACTCAAGTATTGTTGTGAATGAACATTGTTCGTTGGTGGCAGTTGTAAGTGGCTATTAAGTATGTGTACGGCTTTACTCATAATTAAAAGGTAAAAATAATTGTAGCATGGTCTTCGTGTGATACTTTTCTTGTTGCTTATTTTTTTGTTAGGTAATAAAACATAGACACAAATTTTCGTATTAAAATCTTCAGCTATATGCTCAAGGGTATAAATGAGGAAAATCATATCTAACTTAAAAACATTAGTTGAATATTTAATGCACATATTTTACACATTTTAATAGAGCAGGTGGATTTTCATTTTATTCTCATTAGCATGCCTTGAGCCAAAATTTATATCATATTTAGGGAACTTTCTATCTTGAATAACATCTAGTTAATCCTATCAAACGTACCCTGTATACCAATTTTATATGTTTAAAAACTTTAAGAAACTTTGTTTTCCTTTGAAGTGTTTTAGAAATAGGGTTGAAGTCCAATAGGATTGAGAAAACTATTATTTTCTTGTTTCGATGACAACTATGACATGACGCATTAGTCTTTTGATCATTTTTTCCAAATGTTGATTCTTATTATTGTTTAGAGACAGCGAACACAATGATACAATGACTGGTTTTTAATCTTTTATTCTGATTTGTTGTGATGTCCAAATATATGCTGGTAAATGTATTTATGTGGGCTTCAATTTCTATTTTGAAATTAGTCAAGTAAAACCAAATACAAAGAAATTACAAGCATTTCATCCTTTTGATTTCAGGCATCCATGAGCGGCTTGAGAATACAGATGGCACCTTCCATACATCACCAAGCCGCAGCAATGCTTTCTATACTCGTGAGATATCAGTGGCACGCATTTACTATCGTCACTTCCCATATCGCAGGCCATACAGATTTTGTCCAAACGGTGAGGGACCAGGTACATGAATATGGTGACCCCGAAGATCTCTCCAAGCCCAAAATCAAGTAAGTGTATATCTTCTTTAAAGTCGTTGAGAGGTTCTAGATGGGTAAAAGGGGCAGCAGTGAACCAAGATTGATGTGCGGGAGGAGAATGGGCGTCCTTGGAAAAATCGATAGTGTAACAAAAGTTAAGAGGGGATTATGGAAGGATAAATTATGTAAGCAAGATGTACTGTATAAGAGAAAGGGTTAATTACACTGTAGAAAAAAAATCATACCGTAGCTGGCGAAGAAATATGGTAATTCATTTTCACAACCAATGTTGTTGATCATTCAGAAAGTTTTTTCCTCTCTTTGATATCTAATTGATCGATTAACTATCTGTAATGCAAAATTAAATTTCTTTAGAACTATTGAATACAAAATAAAGAAGGCTAATTTATCTTTGAGAGCGAAATAATTAAACTATTTCTCAACGTAAATAGCATTATAATTTTAACTATTCCACGCAAAAATGTAGTACGGTAATATTTTTGAAAATAAGGCTAGACAAAGTAAATATATGCTAGTTCCTAGATTAAATTAACATAAAAGGGGTAAGAAGATCGTAAACAACGATTTTGAATGACTCAAAAAAGAAACTCGCTGTTCTCTATGAATGTAACCCAGAGATGACATAAATAAAGTGCGTGCAAACAAATCTACCATTTCCTAAGTTATGATAAGAATTAAAATAGCTTTTGTATATCTCATAAAGGCCCACGCCCTTGTTAATTCACTTAAGTGTGTGATAGATAACAGCTATCTTGAAGGAAATATCGAGTAATTTGATCATGAAGGTAACGGAAAAGTATCATAAAAGTACCATGAACACGTCTCCTCAAAGTTAGAAAGTTGACTGTGTTTTTTTGTATAGTAATATAACTAAAAGGAAAACTAAAGAAAAGTTAATCCGCCTGAGAAGTAATTTCTCTTTACTATCCTTTGGCAACCTAGAGTCCTTTTTCGTTCAGACCCACTCCAGCATTTTGCCCCGACGAGCTAAGCAATCTTCTCGTACTTTGAAGATGAACATAAACGTCAGAAGAAATTCCTTTCTGCCTTGCTTTGAGAGTTCTGAGAAGTAATTTATGAAATTTGCTTCTGTTGTGCAGCCTCATCCAGCAACCCCCCCCCCCCCCTTCTTATTTTTGCTTAGCTCTATTTGTTTTCATTATTTTCTTGCTCACCATCGCCTGAAGATGAAAAACAACTGGTAATGTTTTAAACTCATTAGGTCTATGGGTGTTTGTATCTTTTTACACTAGATTTTTTTATATCTCCTCATATATTTTCGTTGCTTTTGTTTTTCCCGAGTGATCAGGATAGTGCTTTGAAAACTGCATTCTTAAACTTATATATATACTGTATATATATATATATATATATATATATATATACGGAGACTGATTGTGATAGAATCTAACATTCATTTGGTAGCATCTTAGCCTTTGAGTTGAAGTCCTGGACTGGATGTCAATGTGAAGTTGAAATTTCATTAAGATTGATTTTGGTGCAAATAAAATTTTTCAAAAATGTGCATTTTGCCTGAATTATAATTTCTTCAAGTGAATAAGTGGGATTAGCGGTATGTTTAAGATAACTCAAGGAAGCCTCTATGAATTATAAACTGCTTTATCTTATTTTCTTTTAATTTTCTATCGGAGATATTGACCTGGATGAGATGACACTAGCGTAGTGCATCAATTATTTTGACCTGTACAGCATGCAATCTTGACTCAATTGAATTGATTTAGTCTTTATCATCAATATCTGACAAAGTCTGAGGATATTTATTTTAATGGTTTTTCGTTTTTAGTATTTTTTTTCCTAAATCTATATATATATATATATGACGTCACATTAGAGATTGGACATACGTCTATTAAACACTTCTGTATCCCGCATCTCTTACATCCTGATTCTGTCCACTAACTACTATCCCCGTGAAAACCAGCCTCAATGATGGTACGCAGTCTTACTATAATCTTGTTGGCTTACTTATTGAACAACACATTCATATTTTGCTCCTGGACATGTCATTAACTGTTGAGAAATAAGATCCCTCCTCTTTTGTCCCGTTTTGTTTGTACGAAAATACCCGTAGGTTCAACCACCTAGACCTTCGAAAGGCAGTTATGTAGTAAAACATCTGGGTATTCCAACTGAAATCTAGAAAGAGCTTGGTGCACCTTAGAGTGGATTTGTGTACTAAGTGTTTTAAACATCAATGATGAATGCCCAGGTATCATCAACCCTGAAACATATCACCCTCATGAGAGGGCAGTTATGCAGTGTTCAGCTGTACGTTTAACACGAAGATGGGGTTCTTGAAGGAATCAAATTTTCAACCAGTCCCTCGTGAACTAAGCATCTGACAGAGATAGAGAAAATTAATTTGTCTTGATTCTTTTTGGATGTATTTACATTCTTTGTTAAACTCACTGACCTTTCCAATTTTCCTTATCGTTGACATGGCTAACAAAGCGTTTCCATTTTAGAGAGCAAAGTGATGAATTGGATGTGGTATTCTACGAAAGTAGATTAGGTTTTCTATTGTTTCTGTTCATATAAACTCATTTTACTTAAAGGCTGGTCATTGTCCCGGAGTGTAAGCTCCACTGAAGAATTCTTCGACAGTGATTTGGGATATTAAGACCAGCTGATTGTGATCCTTACAATTCTTTCAAATGCAAGATTACAGCAAATTGTTCAGGGATGTTTGATTGATCAGTCAGGAGCAATTGATATTTAAGATTGACACCCTAAAATTGGTCACATACATGCGTATATAGAATATAGTGGTAACCTTTTACTATTTACGTATGTATTACCCGCTAAGACTTTCTTCAGTTGATCACAATCTTGAATTTATCTACCATTACTCCCCTCTTACTAATCTAAAAAAAGAAAGTAATTTTCACCTTTTGTGGCAAGATTTCCTCTCCCGCAACCTAGACTCCCGGGATTACTCAATAATGACTACGAAGATAAAGACATAAGTTAGGTTCACCTCATGCGTAAATGTATTTAAAACAATATAATTTAATGGTGCAGATGGGTCTATTCATGTCTATTGACGTGACCAAATAATAATTCTGCCTTCGTAGCATATTTCATTGGTACATGCTCCTGTGAACATTGATCTCGGGCGATTTGAATCTTGTCGCATAAGGTAAAATTCTTTCCATTGTTTTTATCATATAATAAAACCTTTAGTGATTGGTAAATATGAGATAATATAAAGAAGCCCTGAAAGTTAAGAGGTAATTTGGGTTATGAAAAATTTGTAGATAAGTGTTAGAAAGTGACACGTGAATACCCTCTCGTCACACACACACGCACATACAGACACACACACACACACATATATATATATATATATATATATATATATATATATATACTGCCTAAAATCCTTGAACATTGAAAAACTGTGTTATATTAAATCAGATAATGTTACCATCCAAGAATAGTTGAAGGTTTTTTACTAATTGTGGGAGAAATTACTATAAAAAGAAACTTACAAAAATGCACGTTTATTCCCAACCTTATTCACAAGAAAGACGAATTGCTATTTTCCTGATTGCTTTCATTGACACAAATCAACATACAGAAAAGGTTAAAAATTTTGGGAACAGGCTGGAAGAAAAAGCAAATAAAAAAAAAAAAAACTTGAATGATGTGTTTGAATTATTCTTTGCGACTGGGGTTTTCAGTTGATCAGATAATCCTGGTACGTTGGCTTTAGGCTCGAAGATGTCACAAAAGTAGATGGTCAACTACTAGCCGTTCTAAGCAGTAAGGGCTGACTATTATTAGTAACTGGTACGGGCTTGTTGGTTCTTTTCGTCATTCCTAGACCATTTCTGCAGACCATCTCTTTGTTTCGGGCATGGCAACATTCTTGAAGATAAATGTTCGTCATCTCAAGGTGCACCTCACGTCGAAACCTTGCTTTGCCAGATCTCATGAATACGGCCCTTGTTTTTCTCTCCAGGACAGTGGAAGCCTAAATTCTTGGACTGAGCTAATTACGACAGGTAGTCATCAATCCCGTATAATGTTTTATTTTTATTTATTTTTTTTTTTCTGTATACTGATAGGTTTGCTCAAAAACGGCCAATTCGGTCACACAGTAGAAGCATTGACAACAAATTTCATGATGTAATGTTACGCGGTATTACAAAGCTTGATATTAGGATCCACCTGGCGTCGTTTTCATCGAATCTCTCATTGAACCCAAAGTGTCAGCAGCAGTAACGAGGTGATGACACCTTTTTTGGAAACACTAGCTGGATTTCTTCTCCCTGCAGTCACATTACTTCTTTGTAAATGTATTTCTTTAATATCATTGTTTCTACCCATAATAGATGGGTTTATTCATATTAAGTAACGTGCATCTGAACTCAACAGGTTTAAAAATAGCATGTAGTGTACAAATCCTGATTTTCTCATACCCTAGTGTCTGAGAACATACTTTGCCGGAACCTGCCGTATTCGTAACCGGTTCTTTCATTTGCTTTCATTTCGAAATAAGTTCTGCAGTGTTAGGCGAATACAAAAGCGAATGAGAAATTCATAACACTTAATGTGTAATAGTAGATATAAAAAATTCCTACATGCACACACATACACACATACTTATATGTATATATATATATATATATATATGTGTGTGTGTGTGTGTGTGTGTGTATAAATATATATACATATATATATATATATATATATATATATATATACATGTATATATATGTATACATGTATATATATGTATACATATACTGTATATATATATATATATATATATACACGTAATAATAAACAAAAATGTATCTCCATGCATATATGAAGTGCAGTGGCTATTATTAATCATAGCTAGAAACGAATCCTCTTTTAATATCTTGAAGTCATAGCCACGGTTAAGGTCTATCACAGACACGTCTTCGCGGTGTTAAAGTATTAGAGTACGCGCACCTTTACAACCTTGGAAAACGTGGAAATATTGGTGAGGCCTAAACCTCTAAACGCATATGTTCTTGTGGTTGTAACAGACATAACCTTTCGAATTCGCGTGAGAAATTGAATAGGCCAGACAATGTAGGTCAGCTTCTGATCAGGTAAACGCGGAGTGTAGGACAGATATCGAAAGAAAGTAGAGGTGAAAGGGTACTTACACCTTTGTGATTTCTTTATTGCTATTTAATCTACACTTACTCCAGTTCTTTTTCGTACATGATTCTCGTTTTACTAACATTCTCTCTCTCTCTCTCTCTCTCTCTCTCTCTCTCTCTCTCTCTCTCTCGTGTGGAAAATTTTGTTGACTGAAGTTTATTCATAATAGAATATTACCTTTAGGTAAGTTGATAAGGGTATGGGTCAGGCACACTTCCTACATATTCACGGGTAATCATGTGTTCTGAAATTGCCATATCGTTGATATTTTCATGTTTTTGTACGATTCACTAATAACATTTACCCTTTCTAAATTTTCTTGTTACAGTGCTCATCTTTTGGATGATATTATTAAACCTAAAAGAAAGGAATATGTATAAAAACTAAAATGTAATCTATTATTTTGGTAACTGCAGCTCTCTCAAAATACATTTTGGAAAGAATCAATAAGGATATTAATAGGTAAATGGTTACTGCCAATATTTATAGACTTACTGCTAATATTTGTATTATTTTTTTTAAATTAAATTACTCTACTTCATTTTTTTTCAATATCCCATACACACGTAGAAATACACACACATATGAAAAATTTGAGAAATGACATGCCGTAAATTGTTAATATAAACGAAATATGAATAGAAATAACAGTATACTCATATTGGAGGTAGGGGATGTAACATAAACACTATAGATCATAAAAAGAAAATTCCAAGATAACTAAATTAAAAAATTTTGATCCTTCGGTTGACGGTTTTCATATATTGGTGTAAGAAAGAAGTGAAATTCGTATAAAGAAAGGGAAAAATTTTAATGCTGAAGATAAATAAGTGAGCAACGATGGATAAAGAGAAAGATAAGTTTGGATTTGTCTGCTTTGTTAGTAAGTTGTCTTAACTGCCCTTGCGTAGAGTAGTATTTCGTTCAGTGCCCTCACAAGCATATTAATACGACGAAGTAAAGTAATCTTATTTTATTTTGAAGATGAACATAAACTTCACAGGAATTGTTTTGTTACTTTGCTTTTAGAATCCTGAGAAGCAATTTGTGAAATTTGTTGAAGTGGACTCAAGCTTGCCTTCTAGTCATGTTGACTCCGTCCTTCAGATGATCTCACTTTGAAACATCATCTCCAAGTTTATTTTGGTTTATTTAATAACATTCTTAGGTTTTATCATGTTTTTTCCATCGTTTAAAGCAGAGAAATATCCAGGGTTATTCTTAATTAATTAGGTACGGTTTCCAACTACTCTCTCTCTCTCTCTCTCTCTCTCTCTCTCTCTCTCTCTCTCTCTCTCTCTCTCTCTCTCTCTCTCTCTCTCTCTCTCTCTCTCTCTCTCAGAGGAAATTGATATGTAAAATGCCAGTGTATTTTCTGTGGTACAGGGGAGGGTCAGGAAAAATCAGCCTTTTGGTTGGTGGTTTTAGTCTTTTCTTTGGCGGTCTCGTGTTCAATAAGAATTTAGCCACCTGATTATTTCAGGCAATTCTTCCAACTGTCTCCCTTTCTGTTTATTCTTTTGATAACAGTGTGCATATTTTGTATAACGACGATTGAGGCGTTTCTTTACCAAATTCCTGGATGGTTCTCTCTGGAAATTCCGTGTTTGTATTGATACAAGTGCTATATACGGTAGATATTTATGCCTGTGATGTCATATGAGCTTAACTATATGGTCTTTGCAGAAAACGTGAGTTTAATGTCAAGTAGCACCGAACGTATCTAACAAATGAACAGTATTTGCAAATAAAGACTTTGTGCAACAGCTATTGATAAATTAATTTGGTCATTATTGGTATTGTTATTGCTAGTAAAATTATATTGTTGTTATTGTTATTTCTGAAAAAAAGCTGTTTTATAATAGAATAAACTAAATAAAAACAGCAAATGTTTGTCATAACGGTATTTTAGATATTACATTTTACTTATCAATGTCGAGCGTTATCCTTGTGACTAAAGTAATTTATAAAGGAATACTTTAATGAATTAATCCTAAGTTCTATCTCATTAGGAAATAACTTCTCTCTTTTTATCCAAACGCAAGAGCACACAAATACACACATACCCAAACACACACGCACACACACATGGTTTCTTTCACAGATAGATGATATATTGTTAATTTATTCTCATCATTTATTTATTTCCTTATTTCCTTTCCTCACTGGGCTATTTTTCCCTGTTGGAACCCTTGGGCTTATAGCATCTTGCTTTTCCAACTAGGGTTGTAGCTTGACTAGTAATAATAATAATAATAATAATAATAATAATAATAATAATAATAATA
This sequence comes from Palaemon carinicauda, assembly GCF_036898095.1. Classification (NCBI taxonomy): domain Eukaryota; kingdom Metazoa; phylum Arthropoda; class Malacostraca; order Decapoda; family Palaemonidae; genus Palaemon; species Palaemon carinicauda. Next base: position 107,351,349 of record NC_090732.1, read on the forward strand.
ATAATAATAATAATAATAATAATAATAATAATAATAATAATAATATCCTTTAGCATGGAAGGGACGTTCTATTCTCTTGTTTCATAGAGATGAATAAGTTTGTTTTATTTAGCAGGGATATTTGCTGGACTTGAACTTGGACTGAAATTATTTTATAGAATAGTTGAAGAGATCATGGAAATTATCATGATTTGATATACCATAACAACAATTCAAAGACACCCAAAATATTGGACGATGTATATCTCTATAACGTAAGGCTACAGCTATTTTTGAATAAGATATAAAGTGCATACAAATTGATACAATTGTATTTCAGATACCTTCAAGTTTCCCCTTTTATGTAAAAATAATCTATTGTTTTTAATCTCTTATTGTTTTTCATTTCTTTATTTTTTTTTTTAACATTTACAACTGTAGATTACTTACATGACCATGAGACTTAAAGAAAGTTTACACTCTAAAACATTCCCGTCTCGCTAGAAAGAGATTCAGTTATTCAATGTCTTCTGAAGCCAATCTTGTCAAGTGATTCATAGCTAAGTATTGATGCGTTTATAATGAAATTCAAGAACCCAGTTAACCGATATAACGACCAAATCATGAGTTTATGAGCGGCTTTTTTTTTATGGTTTTAGGGTTTAAGACAAAAGGTAAATAATTCATTTATGTTCCGCATTTGCATGATAGAATTTAAATATATACCTGTCTTGATTGCAAGCATATAACAGAAAAAATTATTCAAATTATTTTTATAAAATACCTGAATGTCTTAGAAGTTATATGCAACCAACTGTAATTAAGTTTACTACGCTCTTGATTATATAGATATATCAGTAAAAGAAGTAATTGGCGTGATGTGATACACCATCACATATTAAAATACCCTCTCACAGCTTATTTCTCTCTCTCTCTCTCTCTCTCTCTCTCTCTCTCTCTCTCTCTCTCTCTCTCTCTCTCTCTTATATATATATATATATATATATATATATACGCGCAGTCAGGAATCTTTTAAGTAAAACTTAAAGAGAATATGAAACGAAAACAAATATCATCCATTATGGGTATATCAGGTAATTACCTTCAGGTGATGCTGGGGAAAAGTGCTTCTCACAGTGGCAAGTCACACGAGTCTTCAAGACTGTTTTTCTTCTTAGAATTACTCTCAGCCAAAAATATGAATATATCTTCGCTCGAAACTTTCATCAACGAAGATCTTTATATCGATATCGATATAAAGATCTCACCAATTCTGTTGACAATGCCTTTATTACCATATATTTTCTATAAATCATGTAATGACTTAATTGCATGTTTGTTACTCTTATTGTAATTACTCAGTCAAGGGGACTAAACTGTGAATGTAAATGTCCGTGAATATTGGTGTTAGAGCCTGGGGCATAAACCCCCCTCCCCCCCCCCTTACCAGTCTAATATAGGTGAAGCGAATAATTCATCAAAGAAGTTTCATTAATCCTTCTCCTCTCTCTAAACAACCTTCTGTAGGTTATAATTTCCATTTGATTTACCTTCCATTTTGTGTAGCTTTCTCTCTCTCTCTCTCTCTCTCTCTCTCTCTCTCTCTCTCTCTCTCTCTCTCTCTCTCTCTCTCTCTCTCGAAACGTTAGTTCTCACATTCTACGAAATTTATGCCAGTTAAACGTCCAAACGACAAATTTCTGTTTGGGAATATTTCTCGACGAAATTCTGTTGTCAAAATATCTCTCCACCAAATATACGTCAACGGAATGTAATTCAAGCAATCACCCGTCTATTCTGTATATTGTCTTGAGGCTAAACTTCCGGCAATGAATTTGGTGCATCACTCGCGTTCGTACCTATTGTACCAACCGTGTTTCACACAATTGTACATAATTCCTTTTGTATATATTATGGTTGTATCTTCGCTCTTCCCTCGCACTAAAACGAACATGAAAATTCAAGTCTGGTTTTTCCTCTGTGATTTTGTCTGTCTTGTGAACTTGTCATGTCCTGTTGCCTTGAGGTTTTGTATATAAGGAGAGTGTTCCACAACAATATAACTCAGTCGTTTCCAATCTGCCTTTGATTTCACAACTCCTCTCTCAGCCCGTCACATTGGTGACCCCGGAAGTCGACTCGCTTCCACCGCCTTCCACCCCCACCCCCTCGCCCCTCCATCGTTGGTACTATGACGGACTCTACGGCAGTTGGCGCTACGGCCTCTCCATTCAAACTTTCATCGTCTGCCAGCGGAGAGGCGTTTGCTTGGTTTCAGCGCGCAGAAGTCCAGTTTCGTATCAGGGGCGTGACTCGCTCAACCACCAAAGCGGATTATGTTCTCGCGGCGATACCCGAGGACACCTTCCCAGAATTATCCGACTGGCTTTGTGAACAAGAAGACACCCCAATAGCGTATGACGACCTCAAATCATACCTTCTGCAACAGTACTCGCCGTCGCCAGCCGCCCGTATAGCAAAGCTTTTTCAGCTCTCGCAACAACCGTTGGGGGACCAAAGGGCTTCGCTTGCCCTCAGGTAAATGACCAGTATCGCTCGCCTTCAACCTGCCGCAGACGGCTCTCCTCGTGAGGTGAACCTACTCCGTGCCCTTTGGATACGCCGTTTACCTGAACCTGTGCGCGCTGCCATACCCGATGTCGATAGTTTACCCATAAAGGACTTGATGACCAAAGCCAACGCCCTCATGGACAGCCACTTCAAGACCTCCATCAACGCCTCCACCCCTGACGACGAGGATGCCTATTCAACGTACACCGAAGCTGACATGAATGCCGTAAGACATACACGCCTACCCCGTGACGTGCCGAAGCGGCGACAAAGCCGCCCACCACCCATCAATCGCTCGCGCCCCAACGAACGACTTCTAGAGCCACTTACTACCTCTCATCCACCGCAGTTTTGCTACTACCACTTCAGATTCGGGGCAACCGCGAAGAAATGTGCCAAAGATTTTCAGTGGCCAAAAAACGTGTAAGTAGGCCATCGCTTGTGGCAGTGGCCTCCCATGTTTCTAATCTTTTCTTTTTACAGGATGCAGGAACGGGCGTGCGATTTTTGTTAGACACGGGTGCTTGTCGTTCTCTTTTGCCAAGGAAACTCTTCAAGGCACAACGTAGTCTGTCTACATCTGCCGACGTCCGCTTGGTAGCTGCCAATGGATCTGCGATACCCACCTACGGTTACGAGAGCCTCACATTATCGTTCGGAAACAGTAAATTCAATTGGAAGTTTCTCGTTGCTGACGTCACAATGCCAATCCTCGGTGCGGATTTCCTCTCTCATTTCCACCTTCTGGTCGATGTCGCCCACCGACGATTGGTCAACGCGGACTCGTACTTGTCGACACCTCTTCAACCCGCCCCCTCTAACCTCGCTCTCCACATCAGCGCACCCACGGATGCCTACGCCCACCTCCTCACGTCGTACCCGGAAGTTTTCCGTCCAGAACTTCGCCAAACGCCCACGGTTCCTGCTAAGCACGGTATTTATCACCATATCAAGACGACGGGACCCCCAGTCTTCACAAAATTCAGACGTCTGGCACCGGAACGATTGGCAGCCGCCAAACAGACGTTCGCCGAAATGGAGAAAATGGGCCTTTGCCAAAAGGCCTCCAGCCCATGGTCGTCACCCTTACACATCGTTCTGAACATGCAAACAGAACCGGATCACTACCCCCTCCCAAACATTGCTGATGTAACCTCCTACCTGCACAAAGCAAAGGTTTTCTCTACGCTTGACCTCCTGAAGGGGTATTATCAGGTGCCTATGAACCCAGAAGACATCCCCAAGACCGCCATCACCACTCCGTTTGGTACATACACCTTCAATTACTCTTGTTTTGGCCTTCGTAATGCTGGGGCAACATTTCAACGTCTCATGGATGGCATCTTAGGGGACATCCCTTTCTGTGTATGTTATGTGGATGACATACTTGTGTTCTCCTCCTCAAAAGAGGAACACCTCCGTCACCTGCGCAACGTGCTCGACCGCCTGCAACAAAACGGCCTTGTAGTCCGGTACGACAAGTGTACCTTTGGCGCCAACGAAGTGTCGTTCTTAGGGCACCGTATCACTCCTGAAGGAGTCCATCCCCTCCCTGAGAAGGTAGCAGCCGTTCAGAATTTCCCCACGCCCTCGACCGTCAAAGCTCTGCAGGAATTCTTGGGCATGATCAACTATTATCACCGCTTTCTGCCAGCCATTGCCGCCACTCTTGCTCCCCTCTACGCCTCCCTCAAGGGCAAGCCAAAGGACCTGAAGTGGGGTCCCCTTCAAGAAGCGGCCTTCTGCAATGCAAAGAAGGCCCTATCAACTGCTGCGGCTCTCACTTTTCCTATCCCACACGCCCCTCTCCTTCTCTCCACCGATGCCAGCGACGCCGCTATTGGTGCAGTACTCGAGCAGGTTGTCAAAGGCTCGCCCCGCCCATTGGCCTTCTTCAGCAGAAAACTGTCCAAGGCAGAATCGGGTTATTCTACCTTCGATCGAGAATTGCTGGCGGTGCACCTGGCTGTCCGTCACTTTCGCCATTTCTTAGAAGGTACGCCCTTCGTCATTTGCACATACCACATGCCTCTGGTGCACGCCTTCACTCGACAGTCTGACGCCTGGTCCGCCCGTCAACGCCGACATCTCTCCGCCGTGGCTGAATACAATTGCACCCTCCAATACGTCCCTGGGAAAATGAATCCCGTTGTTGATGCCCTGTCAAGAAACACGTTGGCTGCCGTTCAACTGGGATTGGATTACAACGCCCTGGCTGAAGCCCAACGACAGGATCCAGAGTATCAAGCAAGTAGGACATCCTGCATGTCCCTCCGTTGGGAGGATTTTCCCCTCGAAAACTCCAACACCACCCTCCTCTGTGACGTCAGTACTGGTAGACCGCGACCTTGGATTCCTGCTCCCATGCGCCGACAGGTGTTTGATTTCATCCACGGCCTTTCACATCCCTCATGCCGTTCTACTGCACAGCTGCTGAAGGCAAAGTTAATTGGGCACGGCATTTCTAAGGATGCTAAGGATTGGGTCCGTGCCTGTACTTCTTGCCAAACTTCCAAAGTACATCGACACACGGATTCAGGAGTGGGCACCTTTCCTCAACCTCAGCGTCGTTTCGCACACATTCACGTCGACGTTGTAGGCCCCCTACCCACATCACAAGGACATCGTTACCTGTTTACCGTCATCGACCGCTCCACTCGTTGGCCTGAAGCCATTCCCATGGAAACTGCAACGTCCGCCTCATGTACATCTGCCTTACTCTCTGGATGGATTTCAAGATTCGGTATCCCTGAGCATATTACTTCTGACAGGGGAACCACTTTCACCTCTCAATTATGGACGTCATTAGCGAATCTCCTGGGCATCACCCTACATCACACAACGGCCTACAACCCCGCTGCCAATGGAATGGTTGAACGTTTTCATCGCACCCTCAAAGCAGCTTTGATGTCCCGCTGCAAGGATTGCAACTGGTTTACTCAGCTTCCCTGGGTCCTCCTGGGACTAAGGACCACTCCTAAAGACGCCCTCGACGTCTCGGCAGCCGAAATGGTGTATGGCGACCCGTTGGTCGTCCCTGCCGAGTTTTTCCCTCTACAACCTCCTCCGACGATCTCCAGCGCATACGTCATGTCGTGGGAAAATTTACTCCGTGCCGCCAGACTTACAAGCCCCCAGCGAAGCATCACATACCAACGGACTTGCACTCTGCAACGCACGTCTTCCTGCGCAACGACACCAGCAAGCCATCGTTAACGCCCCCTTACACGGGACCTTTCCTTGTGATCCGACGCAGTCCAAAAGCATTCCTCCTAAACATTCGGGGCAAAGAAGACTGGGTCTCCATTGATCGTCTAAAACCTGCTTATCTTCTGCCAGATGACCCGCCTACAGTTCGCCTCTCTAGATCAGGGTGCCCTATTTAACATGTACAGTATGTCATTTGTAGGGTGGGAGCCATTTACCAACCGTGTTTCACACAATTGTACATAATTCCTTTTGTATATATTATGGTTGTATCTTCGCTCTTCCCTCGCACTAAAACGAACATGAAAATTCAAGTCTGGTTTTGTCATGTCCTGTTGCCTTGAGGTTTTGTATATAAGGAGAGTGTTCCACAACAATATAACTCAGTCGTTTCCAATCTGCCTTTGATTTCACAACTCTCTCGGCCCGTCACACTATCGACCAATCAAGTACTTTTAAGGACATGAAAAGATTTTCCATTTCAAGATTCACACACAAAAATCTATTAGGTTTTTATTATTTATTTAAAGTTTATTAAATAGGACTTCTCCCAAATTTCTCGCTAAAAGGCTCAAAACTTCCGTATCACATAAACAATTGAATTGTGAAATCATCACGAACACAAGCGCAATACATGATGTTGATCTTTAAAGGTGAATGAACTTTGAAATATACTTATATTCATTTTATTGAAGAGAACAGGGCAGAGATTAAAATACTGTACAAGGGCGAAACTTACTTCGACTTTTAGGAAACGAAAAATAAACAATGCAAGGATCTATGCAAGGATCTTTTACTGAGTGGACCAGGACGAGCTTTTAAGTAGTAATACTAATTGACCTTTAGGTTTGATATTCAGAAAGTTATTTAGTGCCTAGATAGGTGACTAGCAATGAATGTTAAGTGCCGTTAGCACTTTAGCTACTTGACCATAAAATCATGTGGCTGCGAAGCTGACCCAAAATCCTAATCTGAAGCCGAAATGTCACACCTACAGATAATCTTAACTGTGAAAAGCTTTTACGATATATATATGCAAAATATATATATATATATATATATATATATATATATATATATATATATATATATATATATATATATATACACACACACACACACACACACACACACACACACATTCCCAATCCCGGGCTGTATAAATTATAAAGGGTAATACCAATAATATTACGTTTAATGCCAAAATTTACCACGGCACTGAGACAAGATAAGAAATATACCTTGTATGGAAGAGGGGATACAGAAACTTGCGTCTTCCGAAGACAACCGCTTTGATTATTACCTCCGCTAACAAAGTTGGAAGGAGATTATGTTTTCCCCCCTGATTGTATTTGTTTGTGTGTATTTTTGTTAGTGAACTTCTTCCTAGCCACAATCTTAATCGTAGTGTAATGAAAAAATGCAGGTATTAACTTTAATGTAGAGAGCTGGAAATTATCACATTTTGGTAGGTAAAGTTCAAAGTTCAAGGTCACGGTCAAGCAAAATGTCAAATTCACGTGATCAGCCATAGGTTTCGACATCGTTGTCACAGTGACTTGAAATTTAGTTAATTTTGAGTGTATGAAAATCCACGCCAATTAATACATGCTAAGTTTGAAGGTCAAATCCAAGCAAAACGTCAAATTCCGTTCATCAAACATACGGCCACAATTTTAATCATAAAATAATTAAACTTGCAGGGATTTTAAAGTTATGTAAAAAGCTGGAAATTATTAAATTTTGAAAGTTCAAAGGTCAAGGTCACGGACTAGCAAAACGTTCATATCACGTAATCAGAAATAAGTTTGGACATCGTTGTCACAGAAGCTTCGAACTTTGTTCATATTTGAGTCCATGAAAATCCACGCCAATTAATACATGTTAAGGTCAAAGGTCAAGGTTAAGCTTGAGCAAAAGGTCGAGAAATAAGCTGCTGCAGCTGAGTTCTTCGCTCAACTGAGTGTCCCTTTAGTTAATAGGGAAGCAGTAATGGAAAATGTCTCACAAAGGAATATCAATATTTCTTCTTTCAATAATCACTAGGTCTCGATGACCCAAAGGAATGAAGGAGGGGAAAAGTAGTTACTTATAATGTTGGCAAGTGAATACTACGATGGTGGTAAAGTTGAAGTAATGCAGACAAAGATGAAAGGGACTGACACTGACTCCGGAGGCCGGGGACATGGGGACATAGCGGGCACTCTGACTCTTAACTGCCTCATCATCTGATGGTGTCCTGCTATGCTCCCCTTATATGCACATTTAATAATATATTGACATGTTGGGTAAAACTCCGAAAACACCACAGATCCTAAACGCACTTTCTATGCAAGTTCTCCTTTTCTCCATGATGATTTCATTACACAAAGATTTATGAAAATAGTCAAACAAACACTTTCTAGTGGTTGAAGTAAAATTAATCCCTAAGAATCCTATCACAATTTGTTCGCATTTTCATTTTAAATATCGATTGATTTCATATTAATTTTAGTGATTGAAAGGTAAGGAGCTGCGATATTGATTTGCTTTGTAAATAAGTTTGTGAATAAACGTATGTTTTTGTGTTGTAATTCTTTTTATAATAATTTCCTATATTTTCGATAGCTGTTGTTGAATTCTTTGTGATTAGGAATTGCATGTATATATATATATATATATATATATATATATATATATATATATATATATATATATATATATATATATATATATATATATATGTGTGTGTGTGTGTGTGTGTGTGCTCGTTTATATTTGTGTTGGTTTGTTCGTGTGTGTGTGTATCAAACATTTGTTTATTTAACATGGTAATTGTTTTAAGACAACAAGTTTCAATAATTAATGGTATGTTAACAACAAGATTATGTTCGAAACGCAAAAGACTAATTAGCTCTTTGTCATAGCTAACCCTTACTTATATTTAACTCTTTGTAACCATAATAATGTACTTAAGGGTGATCATAAGTTTTCTTAAAGTAGCTTGGCTTTGTAATTCTTATTTGTTCCGTCTGCATACACTTTATATATAGCTCTGTGTGTATACTCATTTCAGTTTATAAATTTAGATTATTTCTTAAACTGCCACAGAAATGGAAGAAGATAGTGAAACGATATTTTCAATAAAAGGAAAAGATAAAATCAACGTCCGTGGATATTTCATGAAGGATGATCGCAGAGACGATTCTTATTACTGGTGCCGGGAATTTCGTAATCTGATAACTGTAAATCACAAGTAGTTACTAAACTTGTTATTGGAAAGCAATCGCTAATGAAATTTGTTGAACACTATCGCCGTCCTGATGCAAGTGGTGCTAGCGTTACCAGATTACACGAAGTGAAAATACAAGTGAAATAAACAAAGTCAAAGTATTCAAGCAAGTACCGTCTCTGCCCCTAAAAATATTGTACATAATAAAAATGCGTCAAGATATATAATAAAGATAATGAATGTACGTGACCACAATTTTGAAAATTAACTCCCCTTTTAACGAGAGAGGTATTCAGTAGAGAGAGTGCATTTGACATGCCAAACAGTTTTTTTTTTTCTCTTAACTCCACTGCATACTTGTACTTCAATGCATTTCCTTCAAAATCTAATGGATTTGTATTTGGGTTATACCCCATATATCCTGTGCTGTTTTTGCGTAATGGTGTTCACACAAAAATATGAACTAACATAATATTTGACATTTAATTAGAATTCCGATTATTTACAAAGTACTTCTGCGTACTTGTACGTTGATGTGCTTTATCGAAAATATTACAGATTCATCCTTGGGTCATACCTAACGTGACCACCAAATTTGGTCAAAATCGATACTGTAGTTTTTGTGTAAAGTTGCTCACAAACACACAAATGATGAAAATGTGATTACATACCCTTCGTAAAATCTTCGTTTGTGGCGAATGTAATTATAAATTTACATCTGAGGCTTTATTTTATTATATATATAATTCCATCTTTGTTATGTTTACTTAACAGAATCATCGGAGTTTTGAGCTTGTCGGTATATTTACCGCCCGGGCTTTTGGATGTAAGGCTAGTGGATGTTGGGATTATCTACAGCTCCCATAAATATGTGTGCTTTTGTTTGAATTGTAATTCAAATGTGTCCATGCATATAGCTTGACCTTCACAAACAAACACAACATGATAGTTTTAAACCGATGATATTTATACATTCAACATCAAGCAAACATATGTAACAAAATTTAATACTGTTACATATAAAATTTAGACAAAACGGTAAATAGCTTCCAATTTTATGTCTAATATGTTAATAATATCAAATAGAGCAATAATCACAAACACAGACATGAAACTTCTTCCTGGTAACTAAGAACATGATTGGGAAATATATATTGCTGAATATAAGGTAGCAGGTAAGTAAAGCAATTTCTGCTTTACCCAAACACCTGTTACCCTAGCTAGATTGAAACACTCCTGGCATTCTTATATCAGGCTTACAATGAAGAACACTATGTTAAAGAGAGGACTAACCAAACATTGGTGGGTGGTCCCAGGTTTCGATAGACTGGAAATATCCCAAAGTAAATAGATCTTCGTTCGTTAAAGGAAATGTCAGTCACTTTTAATATAGCGGTTGTTTGCAATATATGTTTTAGGCACATGCCACATCAGCAAGATATTGACAAAGTCTGTCTAATTTTGAGCAGATTCTATAATTTCTATTTTTATTTGAAATTTGAAAATTTATTTTAAACAAGTTTAAAAGACATTTTATTGCGTAAGGAAGAAGACCTAACATGGTTTTTTGACGGAATTACAAAGAAACAGAGATAAAAAGAAAGTAAAAGAATTGGTATTATCATATGTAAATCTTTTAAGTGATTGGCCTCTAAACTTATACGTATTAAACTTGAAAAAAAATGTGATAATAAGAATGACTATATATGAAAATCCTATTTTGCAAAGCAGGAGAGTTATATAAAGAAAACCCAGACAAAGGGGGAGTGTAAAAGTGGAGTCTATGGTTTCCAGAAACTTTGTTATTTAGTTGACGAAAAGAGAAACAAAAGTACAGTACCTTTAAACACAACATGCTCTCTCTCTCTCTCTCTCTCTCTCTCTCTCTCTCTCTCTCTCTCTCTCTCTCTGTCTTTGAAAAGAAAAGCGCCTAAAAGTCTTCCCCACACGGTTTCCTGTAAAGTAAATGACCCATGAATTTTTTCTCCGCTTTCTACTCCCTTTTCTTCTTCTTCTCCGGCAGCTTCCCCATATCTCGGTCTTTTTTAAAAAGACTTTGAAATAAGTGATCGAGTGTCTGCAATATTTCTTTCCGTTGATGTTAAGCAGAAGGATGTTCTATGGTTTTGTGGAAAAAAGATAAGAACCTTTGGAAAAGATTTCGGAAATTTCATTGGAGAGAAATATATGAGGCAATGAATCGTTCAATAAAAGAAAAATGATATAAAAAAAAAAAGACAGTAAAGTGGTGAGTGACCTAGCAACTGTATTTTGACCTGTATAAAACACATGGGTGCTCTTCTTTGTAAGGCCATTGATAATTTGATGAGGTCCATATGAATAGTTGATACTTTATTGGTTAACCGCTGAAAATGTCAGACGTTGTTAGCACTTTGGCTATTTGAACAGTCGAGAAGAAGGGCAAGCTAGAAAATTCTATGGCCTTCCTATGTCTGACATTGGAGCTCTCTTGCTTCAGCGTATACCATGGCATACATTTCTATTTATATGCACTTCATCTTTTTCTTAAGCGGCATGTTATGTAAGCTTAATGGAAGCGCCAAGGATGCTAAGTATTCTATCAAGATGTTGCCTTTCCATTAATTTTTTCTCCCTATTAGTTTCTGATATTCACTGAAAAAAAAAACAAACATTATAAGTCCGTTGCTCTGTATGTAATATTTGCATTATTGTTGGAAAGGGTTTATTAATTCAGATTTTATTGATAGTAAGTTGGCCAAGACACCAGCCACCCGTTGAGATACTACCGCTAGAAAGTTATTGAGTCCTTTGACTGGCCAGACTGTACTACACATTGGACCCCTCTCTCTTTTAAGGCTCATTTCATCTTTGCCAACACATACACAGAATAGTCTGTCGTATTCTTTACCCATTCTCCTCTTCCCTCATACATTTGAATACACTGAAATCAACAAACAATTCTTCTTCTCTTAAGAGGTCAACTACTGTAATTGTCCAAAGGCTACTTTAATCTTGATAAGGGTAGAAGAGACTTTAGCTATGGTGTGCAGCTCTTCTAGGAGAAGGACACTCCCAAATCATACTATTGTACACTAGTCTTGGTAGTGTTATAGCCTCTGTATCATGATCTTCCACTATCTTGGGTTGAGATATCTTACTTAAGGGTATACTGGGGCACACTATTCTTACTTGTTTCTCTTCCTCTTGTTATTTTCTTTTATAGTTTATATATGAAAGGTTCATTTTAATGTTATTGTTTTTCCATATTTCCTTTACTCACTGGGCTATTTTCCCCGTTGGAGCCCTTCGGCTTATAGCATCCTGCTTTTCGAACTATGTTTGTAGCGTAGCAAGCAATAGTAATAATAATAATAATAATAATAATAATAATAATAATAATAATAATAATAATAATCATCGTCATTATTCTTTGCTTCACTATCTTTCTTCTTACTGGTGTGATTTCCATATTGAGGTCGTAGGGCTTAAAGTATTTTACTTCTCCAGCACACGTTAACACACACACACACACACACACACACACACACACATATATATATATATATATATATATATATATATATATATATATATATATATATATATATATATATATATGTGTGTGTGTGTTGCATGAATTGCCCTTAATCTCTTTGACCCTCAACGCTATTCATTCAAATAATAGAAATAACCCATCTCATATATTGGTATCCTTTATAGTCTGAATAAGGAGAACAATAGTATTATGCCCTCCGATAGACTCACTAGGTATTGAAAGGACAAATGTTATGATATTACGTTTCAGATTTTGTTATGTTTTCATATTATAGCGGCAAATCTCTCAGATTTATAGGAAAAAATAGACATGCAATCTCCTTGAATAAAATCGGATTCGATTTTTTCCCATTGAAATAACACAAATACAAAGACTGCCAAACCAGTAGTTGCTTTTAACATCAACATCAGCAAGGATGGGATTCACGTATACTGTTTTATGGGACGAAATTTATCCTCGTATTCCGATGTGAACAAAAGGATAATGGCAGGGTACGAGACACGTTGTAATGGGTAATCTCTAAAGCTTCATGCTATGTCAAAAAATATCTTTTCAAAATGTTAAAGAGATGGATCCCATAAAGAAAATATATGGTTTGATATATCAAAATGTTTTGTGTTTGCTTCATTAGATTAATAATTGAACTAGGATAAAAGAGATAAAATTCGAAATGACAGAACATCCGACTCATTGGAATACAAAACAACAATTATTAATGAAGCTTAGTCTTGGCAATAAATCATGTAATTCGGATCCCTTAAATTAAGAAAAATGAAACGAGCGAGAAAAGTCATTTAGGTTATATATAGAGCAAGTTTCAATTTTTACCTAAAGGATTCAGGTGATTTCGCCTGGGGCTCTGATCCCGAGGTCGTTAAGAGAATCCAGACATTAATGTATCAAAAATATATATGGCTTATTTGAATATGAAAAACACGTAAAAATGTGCAAAATTTATCATCAATTGAATGCCAAGTAACAAACTACTAATTAGCTACGATGGTGAAGATTGGTTGATTTCAATTCTAAGTACAAAATACCTGAATTCGACAGGTATAAGTACAGAAGAATTGTCATTGACTTTTATCTTTCTTCGTGGCCAAGTGGCTTAGTCACTGTATATACAAGCTTGCCGACCAGGGTTCGATTCCCGGCCGGAGCCAAGCTCTTGTCTTTGTGTGATTTCGCCTGGGGCTCTGATCCCGAGGTCGTTAAGAGAATCCAGACATTAATGTATCAAAAATATATATGGCTTATTTGAATATATATATATATATATATATATATATATTTTATTCCATTTTGCCAAATGTAGGAGCCATGTATACTTTCTGAAGAATATTGGGAAGCAAAAGGAGATTGGATAATGACATGATTGACATGTAAATATTAACAGAATATATATATATATATATATATATGTATATATATATATATATATATATTTATAAACAAACATATATATATATATATATATACATATATATACATGCATATATATATATATATATATATATGGAGAGAGAGAGAGAGAGAGAGAGAGAGAGAGAGAGAGAGAGTAGTTTGTGTATATAAATATCTGCACGTACATATGATTATGTATACATAAGAAATATATTTATAATGATTGTATCCAAATTATTTTTATCTCTGATGATTCATCTGTGTAGATTTATGAAGTAATTAAAACTTTAGAAGATTACTGAATAAAACCTTTATTTTTAATGGAAATAGTAAAATGTACACGTTAGTAAGTTTTTTAAAGTAATTCTCATTGAGTTTAGATGTACATGTGGTGTCCTTTTGAAGATCTGAAGAGATTGAGAAGATTGGAGAATTGTTATCTTACATTAAATGATGCTATATGTATACAGCATGTAACGAGAACAGTTCTCTTTCGTAAATGCACGTCGTTACACTTACCACACATGTAACCGGTTCTTGTTAAAGGCTTTAAATAGGGAATAATCTTTAATACACCGGATCATCAAAGTAGTTCAAGATTGTAATTTTTTGTGGGGGAGGAGTTCTTTTTGGTATGGAAATAGAATATTTTATTGACATTTGTCTTAGTGATTATGCTATTTTTTGAGTCGAGTTCACTATAAACAATGTAGGATCACTAAGGAAAGAGAATTTTGTCAGTCATCATGGTTAGATATCACAAAATAAGGAATTGATTTTAGCTTGAGAAATGGAAACGTTGACATTATAGTTACAATGGTTTTTATGTCATTACATCTTATTAGGCAAACTGAATTAGTGTAAATTCATACTATATGTTATATTTTTAGTTTAATTAAACATATCACTATCCTAGAATTTAACCAACCCTCTCAAAAGATTAAAATCAGTCAAATACAGTAGCTGTGATTCTATAATAAGAAGAAATAATTGAAAAAAATATTATTGAAAAGCCCAAAGCAATTCCTAAAATTAAAGTTTTTGGATACTCATCAACTTAAAAATTAGATAAAGCCTTTAATACCTTTCCATTTGTATCAGAAATATTTCGAGATTTATACTGTTTTCCTAGAAATTTAACCTGACTTATGGTATCACCAAAATATATGGAATTTGGAGCCCCAATGTAAATGTAATTATACTAATATTATGTACCGTAATATTTCCAGCGCTTAATTTGTGAAGAGAACCCCGATGTCTTTAATTGTAACTTACTCTCTCCTTTTCCTCAATCCTTAGAATGAACAATAGAATTAACATCAATACTTAGAGTTAACTATGGCAATAGCAAACAAACACTTAAATTTTTTATATACATTGATTATGATAACCGGAAGAAAATTCTGCATTATGCTCTAGCACAGCATACGAAAAATGGGTTTCAGTACAAATCACCGATAACGTTCAAGTATTGTTAGCATTATCCTTAATATCATACACATCGATGCTATAGTATTGTTATAATTTTTTTCCTTTAGCATATTAATGCTTGGAACTCAAACTTGTGTTTCAGTTATTTTGCCATATCAGTTTATATTTGAAAGATTTTACAAAAGGACAAGACATAAAAGCGTTTTAATCATTAATATTTTGCGTTTACTAATATTATATGGTTGAGAGAGAGAGAGAGAGAGAGAGAGAGAGAGAGAGAGTAGTAGTAGTAGTAGTAGTAGTAGTAGTAGTAGTAGTAGCAGCAGCAGCAGCAGCAGCAGCAGCAGCAGCAGCAGCCTCATACCAAGGTACACCTTGAAAAACACAAAAGACCAAGGAAGTTATAAGTTATATCTAACCTCCTTGCAAATGGCCGCTCCCTCCGAGCACAACCACCCCTCATTCAAAGGTAAAATGGCGTATGAAGATAAATCCACACATACACAGGGATCCTCTAAAACCCTAAACCTTCCTTGTGTATCTAGGCGTTCACTCATCCCTAAACCCCACTCCGTTCTGAAAGCGGTTGGATCTGGAGATGCCACGTGACCTGCTGTTCCAAAAAAGGACTGAGCATTACCCATTTATCAGGCACAACATTCTAAGGCGGAAACAAATTGGTCTTTGCAAACTGCCCTCCCTTATCGACTTCTACTAAGTTCTTGGTTACAGCTCCATACGAGTCTGCGGGTTTTTTCCCTGAGTTTGATTCTCATTATTTCTATTGCTCTTTATATTATGTATGTTACCGGGTGAGTTATCTCCATTTGTATTTCATTTGCCTTTTTCTTTACTTACCACTATTTTAAACTATCTATTGTGTGAATGCCTTCCCTTTTTATATCGTTTTCGCCTTTATTTTGTGTTGACAAAGCGAAATGCTTGACTACACTTGTAAACAATGGATTTTATGTCATATTACCAATGCAAAATAAATTTGGAACTGATACAACTCTAGATACAAATGTGTATATATATATATATATATATGTGTGTGTGTGTGTGTGTGTGTGTGAAATATATATATATATATATATATGTGTGTGTGTGTGTGTGTGTGTGAAATATATATATATATATATATATATATATTTATATATATATATATATATATATATATATAATCTATTTTTTTTCTTATAACAACTTGTAAAAAAGGAAATGAACATGGACAGAACATATAGTGAGAATGACAAATGATATATGGGCATTAAGAATGACAGATTGGGTCTCTAGAGATTGAAAAGGAAGAAAGAGAAGGGGAGAAGACGATAGATTGACGAGGTAATGAAATTTGCGTGTATAGACTGGCATAGAAATAACAAAGATGCAAGTGGATCTGCATGCCTGAGACCTTCTTCCTGCACTGGACCAGTCATGGCTGAAGATTTTATATATATATATATATATATATATATATATATATATATTTGTCAATGTGTGTATGTGTACTTATATATATATATATATATATATATGTGTGTGTGTGTGTGTGTGTATATATATATTGTATGATAATGGGTCCTCGGTCTCGGCACTAAAAATATACTATACTATGGCTCGTGACTCGGAAACAAATATATATAATATTATATATACTACGACTGGCAAGTTAATCATCCTCTTGAATTCCAAACTCCCTTGTTTGCTTTTACATTAAAATTGTTACACTTTAAAACATTAATTCATGAATTCTGAGACAGTTAAATAACTCCCAGACAGCAATATATAGAACACTGAATATTCTAAGGTCTCTTAAGTACACTCAAAACAAAACTAGGTAATTACTCTTAAGAGTTAGAACTGTGGTTTTTAACAGGAAACAAGCGGAATCTGGTTCCAAATAATGATGATTGGAATAATACACTCTTTACAAAATTAAGTATATATTCTGTATAAATTACAACACCTTGAAAAGGATTTTCACAATAACAAAACAATTCACTCGAAAAAATTAAGTCTGAACAAAATTTAGATTGAGACTAAAATGTTACGATCTGAAAATTATATATCAGCATGACTTGAACTATTATATATGTATAAACCTTAGTCTAAGAAAAGAAATAATGCAATGAAAGTTATACAAAATCTTGAAATAAATCTGAATTTTACAATGTCCAAGTTTGATACTTAATGAAAATAGATAACCAGATCACGATGCGAAGTCTTAACTTTCCTACAGGGCCAATTAAAAACACTTTATACAATGCCAACACTAACCCTCATAGAATGAATTCAAAATCACCGTTTCGTCTTACGTATCTTTTCGACACTCGATATGTTTTGGGGCACAGAGTCACTTAGGAGAGGACACATTAAAAAGAACTGAAGACTTTCAACAACAATACACTGGGTTACGTGCGAGAGTGAGAGAGGGAGAGAAGAAGAGGGCTGTCTTCAGGCTGCAATCTCTATCCTGGTCTAGGTAACCTAACCTTGGTGTCACCTTTTATATAAAATCTATCTGCAACTTCCAGAAGCTTCCCAATGAAATTGGAAGCGTTGGTGTGCCGGCAAAAGGCGTCATAGTTGCCAAGTGCTACTCTCCTGAACGCTACTCATGTAGCGCCAGACGGTTCTCACTGTCAGCTAGCTCCGCCCACCCCTTTTCCCCAATATAAAAAAAAAGATAACATCCTATCACCAGGCTCTTTTCAAATTTCTAAAGCACATGTTACTGAACTTTCTCTCTTAAACATTACGCAATACCTCATAAAATATAAAAGAACATTACCTAAGCCCTTGTTCCTACCTCGCACAAATCCCACAACACTCTCAAATAGAATTCGTAAGACTTCGTAACAAACATACGAGAAATAAAAGTGGATTCTTAAAAATAACGTAAATTTATATATACTAACTTGAATAAAGAATACAATGAAATTCACGACGAAAGTCATATTTAATGTACATAAAATACTTACATCTACTTTAGAGGAGCTCATTTTACAGGCTGGGTATCATCTCTTTAATGCACAAATGAAATGTAAATACAATTATGAATAAACTACTGTCTCTACTCTACACTAGACCAGCTTTGTAAGTATATATATATATATATATATATATATATGTGTTTGTGTGTGTGTATGTGTGTATATATGTTTATATATATATATATATATATAGATATAGATATATATATATATATATATATATATGTATATGTATATATATACATATATATATATATATATATATATTACATTTCTTATTCCTAATCTAGATATTAATCTTTGGCACCGTCGTTCAATTAGTTCATTATGCATGTTGCGTAAGATTTTTCATAACTCTGACCATCCTTTACATTCACATCTCCCTGGACAATTCTATCCTGTTCGTAATACTAGGCAGGCAGTTAATTCTAATAGCCAGGCCTTCTCTATCATGAGGCTCAATACTACACAGTATTCTAGAAGTTTTATTCTAGCTGTTACCAAGTTAATGATCTTCCTAATCGGGTAGTTGAATCAGTAGAACTTCAAAAGTTCAGAGTTGGAGCAAATGTTTTTATGTTGACCAGGCTGACATGAGTCTTTTTATAGTTTATATATGACATATCTGTTTTTGACGTTGTTAATAGTTTATATAGGACATATCTGTTTTGACGCTGTTACTGTTTTTAGAATGATATATTGTTAATTTATTCTCATCATTTATTTATTTCCTTATTTCCTTTCTTCATTGGGCTATTTTTCCCTGTTGGAGCCCTTGGGCTTATAGCATCTTGCTTTTCCAACTAGCGTTGTAGCTTGGATAATAATAATAATAATAATAATAATAATAATAATAATAATAATAATAATAATGAGGAAACGATTTCCAGGGAAAGAGAAAGTATGAGTTTCCTTCATCCACTTCATTGATACTCTCCAGAACCATATTAGTAATCAAAGAGAATCATTCATGATTAGATGAGACTGAAAAAAGGCGGTTAAGAAAAATAATATTTAAAAACACTCACCTTTGCCTAATGACGAATGTTTGATCTTGAGGATTGAATGGAAAAAGCAAAAACATAAACTCAGAGGAAAAGTTGGGGTAAATATAGTGGGAGATCTCAATGAGAAATTTAATTGAGAGAACTGATATTTTGATCGAATACCTGAAGTGTGTAAATTCTTATGAGATAAAAATATATTTTTCTAAACTTGAAAGTGTTTTAAAATTATCGGCTTTCGACACAGTTAAATAACGCTTGCTTAGTT